>NC_057809.1:574868383-575168383 GCF_018294505.1 Triticum aestivum | reverse complement strand
TGAAATCACACAAGCAAGTGTTTGCTGAGAATCGGAGCGATCAGCTACAAACAAAAGGGTTATTGCATCCCTTTCTACTTAAGAGTCTAATTAATAGTGGTTAGGTTTCAGAATGTTAGTTCTATATGGAGTAAGTACAAACATTATCTTGCATTACATGCAGATCTAACACAACAAAAAACATAGCAAAACGTGTTAAGTCCACAGCTTAGTCCACCGCATAGAAAGTTCTGCAGGTGGACGATACACATACACACTAACTTCAAGGTTGCATTGGCCCCTCACAGTTTCTTCTTCTTGTCTTTGTCTATACCAAGATAGAATATGGATGCCGATAAGTGCCACACGTGTGGGCGTTAGGGGGTCTGCCCACACATTTTGTGTGGTGTATAAGAGGAACATCCCACACACCTACGTGTGGGCAAAAACAAGTAATGCCCACACACCTCTTTTTTCCCTCATGATCCCTCTCACACGCGTGCGTGTGGGCGAAATAGATAACACCCACACGCCCCGCACGTCAGGCCTCGTACCTCGTGGTCCCGCACGTCCCGCATGACAGTCACCGCGCGCCCTCAGTTGCCATGGTCCAGACCCCCGTCCATGTTCGTTTAACTGCAATTGCCATGTCGCTGAACTACGGTTGCCATGTCGGACAACTACAGTTGCCATGGTTGCTCAACTGTGGTTGCCATCTCATGTCAAAAGTTCCAGATGCCATTTTTGGGCAACTGCAGCTGTTGCCATGTATGGTCTAGTTTACTATAGTTGCCATGATTTGAAAACGTTAGGAGTTTGCCACCTACTAACACTAGGCAGTTGCCATGTATGGTCTGGTTTTACTACAATTGCCATGATTTGAAAACCTTAGGAGTTGCCACCTACTAACACTAGGCAGTTGCCGTGTAGCGCTACAAAAAGACATGACAAAACAACATGTTCGGATAAAAAGAGAGAGTTGACATCTGCTTACAAGCACACTAGGGCAGCTGCTGTGTACCCTGCAAAAAACATGGCAACTGACATGTTCAGGTAAAAAAAGAGAGAGTTGCCACCTGCTTATAAAGCACACTAGGGCAGTTGCCATGTACACTGCAAAACACATGGAAAGTGGCAACTGGGGTGTGGGAGATGAGACGGGCGTGTGGGCGAGATGGCAAATGCCCACACACCAGCCCTTGTGCGTGAGTGGAAAGTGGCATGTGGGTGAACTGCTGAACGCCCACACACCAGCCCCTCCCGTGTGATGAAACGGCCGTGTGGGCGACCGGGTGAATGCCCACACACCAGCCCAGTCCTACGTGGCACTAGAAACATGCCAAGATTTATGCGCTTACAAACGGACGCAGATCCACGCGTGTGGGCGGGATGCAAACGCCCACACGTGTGGCCGTTAGACTTTTCGTAGAATATAATAGGACCAAAAAAACATGCGTACAGAATTTTCCGTCGCTCGAAACTGCATATCAAAAGGAACATAAATGCAAATAAGAGAGATTTAATTTTGTGCATACATGCCACCAAAAAATTAATTACTACCTCCTTCCATCTATATAGGGCCTAATGCGTTTTTCAAGACTAACTTTGACCAAATGTTAGAGCAATAATATATGACATGCAACTTACACAAAGCACATCATCAAATTCGTATGTGAAAGGAGCTTTCAATGATATAATTTTCACATTATGCATGTCATCTAGTATTAATTTTATCAATAGTCAAAGGCGGTCTTGAAAAACGCATTAGGCCCTATATAGATGAAAGGAGGGAGTACTTTCTTACCGTTTGCTATTTTCAGACGCAATTCGGCTTTGTTTCTGTAACTCGATGAAATAGCTATGCGGTGTCATCCGGCATGGATCCTCGAGAAGCTTGGAGCGTGAGCAACAATGTTGTAGACAAATGAAAGTACTCCCTCCTTTCCGGTTTATATGGCTCAATTCAAAAATCTCATCAACCAAGGTAGATGATGAGTGGTGGAATATTTTTTGTAGTTTGCAAAAGCACCCAAATAATGCTCTTGTTTTCCTCAAAAAATATGTTTACGAATGCATTAATTGCAATACATGCATGCATAAAGTGCATGCATTGGTCAGTTTTCTCTTAATCCTTGCATGCAATAATTTAATGCACCTTGAAGTCTGAACATGTGATGGGGAACAACCAAATTGAGTCTTATAAAATAGAAAAACTAAAATTTTGAGATAAGCCCTATAAACCAGAAAGGAGGGAGTATTAAACTTCCATATACCCATGAGGAGTATTTTGTTTCCAGCTGAAAGCCATTGTATCACAACAACAAGAAGAAACCCATATATGGCTATGCTGAACGGCATCACATTAACCATATCAGTAGCTTGACATGGTACATCTTTTGTATAGACTAAACTGTTAGCAACTTAAGATATTATAAATAAAAAAATCTTAGCATCTACGTAAAAGGAAGAAGCTATATTTGTGCAACAACGTGTTCATTAATTAGATCGCACCGTACATCCCAACAACTACGGGTTAGTTCGCCCTAATTCCTCGAACCAATGAAACTCTAGGGAAGAAACGAGACGGATTAGTTATTGCCACTGGGAAAGGATGAGAAGAGGGGCTTAATTACCTTGCACTGGAACCTCCCAACACCATCGGAGAGCAACCGCGAGCGGCCTGGGCACCCGGGGAAAGACACCTGCGGGATTGATCGCCCAAGAAATTGACCTGCGGAGCTGAGCAACAATGAGGCCATTGTATTGCGCGGGCGATGTGATCAAACTGGCGGTGTGGCTGGCGTATAAACCTAGTAGGGTTTCCAGTTTTCCACAAGCGGACTCGCTACAAAAAGCACACCACCGCACGGGAAATATCCTTTGACTCCCGCATGTATATACACCCTATATGGGGTATTTCTTTTAAATAATTAAACAAAAAGTCAAAGTACTTCAAAAGTATTTTTAGAGTAAACTTGACTTACTTGCGCACTAGTATATCAATTTTCGCAAAAAATAAAACTACATTGGCTTCACAGCAAAAAAGACAAAAATTATTTCTATTATAGGTCACTATTCATGCTATATTGACCAAAAATTTGTCTTTTTTTAAAAGAAGTCAAAGAGAAATTTTCTTGTTGTGGAACTTTTATCACTAGTACAATGAAAGGTCAAGTTTATTTCAAAAATATTTTCAGAATTTTTTGACTTTTATTGAATTGCTAAAAAAAATCTTATATAGGGTACATATGTACCCAGGAACCAAAAGTTCCCCTCCACCGCCGCACGCGGTATTCTTCCTTAGCGCCGCGTCGCAGGCCCGACAGTTTATGGACCAGAGCAAGAACGAGGCCCAGCTACCCGCTTTCGATGTGTTGTTTCTGTGCTGGCCCATTTTAGCGCGTTCGCTCGATCGCACGGTTGCTGCTGGATTTTCTTCGGTTTTGACCATTTTTTCTTCGACTTTCCCTGTTTTTTCTTATTGTCTTGGCTTAAATTTGTATATAAAGTATTTGAATTTGACGAACATATTATTTTGAAACATGTGAACATTGTTTTGAGAATACCAGCTACATTTTTCTGAATCGCATGAAACATTTTTAATTATTCATACATTTTACATTGCATAATTTATTTTTAAAAATCACATACATATTTTTTGTACTGTGTGAACCTTTCTTGAATCTCACAAACATTTTTTTTTCAAATGGTACCAACATTTTCCAAAATCACACGAACATTTTCTTAACAATACAGAAACATTTCTCTAAAACTAAAGTAAATTTTAATCAAATATGTGTATTTACAATATCTTTAAAATACAAACAAAATTAGAAAAATAAAAAATATGAGAGAAAAAACAAAACATAGTGAAGAAAATAAAAAAACAGAGCTCCTTCAAGCAACGAGGATATACCTCTTGTAACAAGCGACGTATAGCCGCGCCCTCGAAGGGTCCTGGCAAATCCTAGTGACACCTGCAGGCGTCAACTAGGCAAGGCCACGCTCACAGCAAGCGAGGTGGTCCGACCTTTGTTCGCATGCGGTCTTTAGACTAGTCACAGTCAGGAGTAATTTAGAGTAGTAACATGTACTAGTCTATGTTATTATCTTCATAGTGGGTACCTAACATACGTGTTGTGTCATACATCACTTCATTTATTAGGTTATAGAGTTATTTTTTCTTGGTATGCGTGATGTTATAGTAACTAGCTATGTTAGTACCACATGTCTCTCTCTTTCTTCATTAATTACATGCCACATCATCTATTTTGCCTAGATAATTGTGATGTTACCGTCTATATTACTCCCACTGTGGATGGTCTTATTACGATTTTGTTTCCTTTTTTCTTGTTTGGTTTTTGTTTTAGCTTTTTGTATTTTTGTTTTTATAGTTATCATCTAGATATGGTTTTTCTTCTGATTTTTTCTTTCGATAGTTTTCACTTTTTATTATCTATATTTTTTGTACTGATGTGTGCTCCCAATTGTCGTGAACCCGGGGAAAGAGCCATGCAGCGCATTCTCCTACTATCTTCTGCTCACATGTCATCGTTGGGCAACGTCAAGCTGCACATTGGCCTCGGCGTTCAACCTACAACAGGCCGGCTACGGGAGAGAAATGAAGAACCGATGTGCGGCGCTTGCTGCTTCCGCCAAGACCTGCCACGCCCTAGTACAATGCTGACATGTCATGCCCCGCCGACAGCGTGCCGTGCAATAATGTCACCCCATGCGCCGACGAGCACGTCCGTCGGTGCACGGGGCGTAGCTTGTGCCACAGCGTTACACTTGCAAGATTACTATTTGGTTTTCTCCATTATCTCATCTCACGAGTAATGCTAAACATACAAAAAACTATACGCAATTGCACACTGACTAGAATTCTTTCTTTCTAACTAATACTCTCATTCTGATTTTCACGGGGATGGACCCCTCCTTCCCCTTAATCTCCAATCAAAACCCACCTATTTGTAAAACCCGTGTAAATCTATGTATGTGTAGCATTACTCGTGCTCAAACTGCATGTCCGTTATTTCTCCTCCTGTAACATCGGCTCGTTTTCTTGCTCCATGTCGATCGTCTTCCTTTTCCAGCCTGCTACACTGCATGCGGGCCGTGCCGCCAGCTCAGAGTTCTACCCTAACTATTGCCCCCCATTTGCAGTATCATTCTTCCAATTAAGCACAACAAACACGTCAACACAGCACCTGAATGCACCAGGGGTGTGTGCTCTGGATTGGAGACATTCCCTTATGTGACAATTCTCAGCTCTACATATATAATTGAGTCTTTAAGAAACACATGATGCATATAAAATACTTCCTCCATCTCAAAATAAGTGACTCAACTTTATACTAACTTTAAGGAAGGACTAGCGATAAGAGATTTCATTGCTCCTCCAATAAATATTTTTGTCTGAACCAAATACAAAAAAGGCGGTTGCAAAAGGAACTATGAAATAGGGGAAATTCGGTTGGTACCACCAACTAACTCGAATATTCGAAGATTGTCACAATTTCACGAATTCAGTTTGTGCCAACAACGAATGCGAATAAATTAGATGTATACTCTTGGCCAGGCCTCGTTTTCACCTCCCATGACCCAATTTCCTCCTCTTGGGGACACACCACTTGACATGTCAACCGTGTCAATGTGAAGAACCTATTGACAGTGAACTCCGTTGTAGGCCCCATGGTTGACGAGACAGCAGAGAACAACGATAGTGCTTGACTGTGGCACATCATTAAACGTTCTCATATTCACACACCACACATGCTTGCCTTGAATTCGGGCGACCGACTGTTACTTCTCCCACGACCCACTCGAGACGCCAGCGACCTATAACTACTACCCTCCCCAGGATTCGCCCCATTACCCACCTTCCCCGCCCACTCTACTCACATGCCATAAAATCCCCTCCAACGCTTTCCCTAGCCCTCTCTACTCGCATGCCATTAAAAAGTTCATCAATGTCGGTTGCTAGGGGAAACGACTAAAAGAAGAAATTAAACTAAGTATTAAAGAAAATGGAAAACAAATACTAAACTAAACGGAGAAAATAAACTAGACAAACAAGCGATGTTTTAGATGAGAACGCGCCAGTTAGGTGCGGTTCCGTTCGGCTCCGGCATAGAATGGATTTAAGCTTTTTGATCAACCGCACATACGGCTAAGTCAGTACCTGCATTATAGGATACATGCAATCTACAAATGGGCATTGGTCCCTCACATAACATTGTCTCTCAAGTAGCACAATGTTGAGACATCTCAATTGTCCTACTTCCCATCCCATACATGTGGCGGCTAACAGAAAGACATTAAGGTCACGAAGGTCGGAGCGAAGGCTATGGACAACTACGACTCGTAGAGTAGTTGTGTTCCCCTCAAGATATCAACATCTATCACCTGGAGGTTCTCGGTTTGTACAATTCTCTATCAACTTCATGTGTAGCCTAAGGAGTTGAACGTCTCCAACTACATCGATGGATCGGACATCTCCAGTCACTAAATTACAATAATGGTAAATAAAACACGAAGAAGACACACATAAATAAAAAACACATATCAAATAACTGCTTACTAAACGACCGACCCATAGCTAACAATTACTCAAATAACATCACATATAAAGGGGGTTCATTTTCATGGAATGACCTTATTCCCCTTTAGTTCATTTTCTTGTTTTTTATAAAAAAATATTGCTGGTGCTTGATTTACTAATACTAATACATTTACAGTTTTGCTAGAACTTACCTAGATGAGATATAATTTGGTCTCATTCACCTTTTATAGTTATTGAATGTGATGCTATAAAATACGTGTGTGCTGACGTGGGTTGTATCTGTTTTTGTTTTCAAGGTGAATGAGACCAAATTATATTTCATGTAAATGAGTTCTAGGCAATCCCTTAAATTTAACAGTTAGGTAGTTGTACATGAGACTTCTCTTCGAAACCAAATATTAGACGTCTTGATTCACTGATGCCACCACATGAACTGAAACTTACAACAAATGACATAAACTCTCACACTACACTGATCGCATTCACATCTCCACAACCTGGCTCGTCGGCCAAGTGATGGCGATGGGGCTTGTCACCGTGTGCTCGCCGTCGCTCCACTCAATCGAGCCAAAGGTGTACTTCCCCGTGACGCTCCCGCCGATTTCCCGTGCGAAGGTGACGGCATATCCTTGCGTCTTCTGCGTCGCACTGAACCGCAGCGTCTCGGGGCTCACCGTGACGAGCACGCCGTCAGGCGCGGTGATCTTGGCCCGGTACGTAGTCGTAGCGTCGCCGCCGACGTTGCGCACGACGCGGCGCTGCGTGACGGCCGCCTTTTTTTTGTTCGATGTGATCACCACGGAGAAGGCCGGGTAGTTGTGGTCGCCCACGGAGGAGCCCGCGCGCGTCGAGCAGCTGGTGGACGAGCCGAACACGGCGACCTGCTTGGCGGTGTAGCCGAGCGCGCACAGGAAGGTGATGTAGTCCTCCGTGCCGGCGTCGTACACAAGGCCCGGGTCGACGGCGCTGTTGGGGTCGATGTGTCCGGCCCCGCGTGCGAACGGCGTGGACGCCTCGCCGGTGGACATGTCACCGATCAGGCCGCCGGCGCTGTCCACGTTTTGCGCGGTTGTCATCAGAGCGGACTTGATCGCGGCGGGGCTCCACTCCGGCCTAGCCTGCCGGAGCAGCGCGACGATGCCGCTCACATGCGGGCATGACATGGACGTGCCGGATATGATGTTGTACTTCACTCGCCTCGTGTCAAAGTCGAGCTCCGACGGCGAGTTGGCGCCCGTCCAAGCGGCGAGGATGTCCACGCCAGGCGCGGTCACGTCCGGCTTGAGGATCTCCGGCGCGCGGAAGTTCGGCCCGCGGCTCGAGAAGGACGCCATTCTAGGGGAAGGAGGCGTCGAGCCGACCACGGTGCCGCGGAAGACGATCGTCGCGGTAGGGGAAGTTTGCGTGCGTATGTACTTTTTAATCTTCTCGGCGGCAGCGAATGGGACGTCCGTGGCCGGGTGGACATGGGGGCTGGTGATCACTTGCTCGCCGTCTTCTTTGGCGCCGGTGAGAATTGCTCCGGCGCCACCGGCGAGCTTGACGGCTTGTCCTTTCGCTGCTTGGGCCGTTACACCCAGTTCGCAGAAAACAATCTTCCCGGCTACCTTCGCGGGTTTCAGCTTCCCCTCTTCGCACACTTTGGAGCCCACGTCCCCTCCGTAGACCACTGGTAACTTGGTCGCGCCGAGCGGCTCGCCGGCGTATAGAGTAGTGCCCGTGAAGGTCTCGCCGTTGCCGAGAACGACGTCGCCCGGGAATCGGCGGTTGAGCGTGGACGCGCCGACCGTCAAGATCCACGGCGCGATGTTCACGGCGGTGGAGTCCCCGGGCCCAGAGTTTCCCGCGGAGGCCGAGACGACGATGCCCTTGCTGACGGCGCGGAACGCGCCCACCGCGGTTGTATCGCTGTAAAAGTTGTCGGCCAAGCCGGTGTCGCCGAGCGAGACGGAGATGACGTCGACACGGTCTGTGATGGCCTCGTCAAATGCGGCGAGGATGTCAGAGCCCGCGCATCCTTCGTCCCAGCACGCTTTGTAGACGGCAATGCGCGCGCCCGGGGCCATGCCGACGGCCTTTCCTCCGGCGTAGTCGAAGAAACCGGCGTCCGCGGCAGCAGAGCCGCCGGCGGTGGAGGAGGTGTGGGTGCCATGGCCGTTGGTGTCGAGCGGCGACAACGAGTCCTCGCCGAGGGCACGGCCGCGTGCAGCCTCCAGCCCCTTGTGGAAGAACTTGGCGCCGACGATTTTGTTGTTGCAGAGCGCGGAGGCGTTGAACGACGGACCCGAGACGCACCCGCCGCGGAACTTGCTGGGCGGCGGCGGCAGCGAGGGGTCGGCGGCGAACGATTTGCGGCCTTCCGGGTAGACGCCGGTGTCGATCACGCCGATGATGACGTCCGTGGCGCCGTTGGAGGCCTTGAGAAGCCCGGAGGACGGCGAGAGGCCGAGGAACGATGGCGTCAGGGTGGTGTGCAGCTGCTGCATCACGTCGGGCACGACGGCGAGCACGGAGCCCGAGGACGCGAGCTGCGCGGCCTGGCGGCCCGTGAGCTGCGCCGCGAAGCCCGTGGCGGCGTGCGCGTAGGAGTAGAGCACCCTAGGCGCCGGGCTGGACAGCTCGACGGGGAGTAGGTCGCGCAAGAACGCACCATACGCCCGCGTGGCCATTAGACCGCGGCGCGGCAGCCGTGGCGCGTGCTCCGCCGCGACGTGCACGATGTAGGAGGACCGGGCCTCCGCCGTCTCGCTCTCCACCTCCGTGGCCGCCATCGCCGCCGCGGCGACGACGAAGCCAAGGAGGACGCACAGGGCCGCGAATGGTCTGAGGAGCTCCATTGTCGCTCGCTGCAAGCGGTGTACGCGGTCAGTGGTGCGGTGGCAACAGGGACGGGGAGCACGAATAAGTAGGCAGCGCGGCAGCGCCGGTCACCGTGGCAGCACGCGGAGGGAGTAGCTGCCGTTCCAAACAATTGGCGGTATCCGAATTTCTTAGTGTTTCCACGAGATAAACTCCCACATATTCTAGCACTGCATTATTGCGAGAGGCCGGCAGCGAGGCTCTCGGGTGGTGCTTAGGTTATCTACATTCTTCTTTCAAAATTGGTGTTGTCTCATTCCTTGTACGGACGCCAAAAAGAAAATGCATGTTGCCTCCAATTTTCTTGGTGGCTCGTTTCCTTGTAAGAACACATGACGCCTCCATTTTGTCGTTGGCAAGAAAAATATGGAGCATTGCTCCAATGACATGTTGTCCTTAAACTTATTGTAGTGCTTGTCAACTGATCAACAAGTATTGAATTAGTGGAGGTTAGTTGCCGTTAGTTGTGCACATTTGGCGTATGAGTGAAGGCATCAAATTTGTCAAACTGTACCATTCTGAACTGTCCCTGGGAGTTGAGGAGCCCTAGCATTGGAGGGACATGAATCATATCAGTGATGGATCTTCTTCTTTTTTTTGTGGGAAGATGGATCTTTTATTTTTTGACCAATCACAACGATGGATCTGGTGAAAGAGAGGGCAAAGAAAACCCCTTTAGCTATATGCAAGTCGCCTGATTTTTGTATTTGGGTATGTCGATTATTGAAGCGTAGAGGTTTGCTTTGAGATTCGGTGCCATTTTCTTTTTGGCGTGGTTGTTTCGCTGGTTTGGGTTGTGTTTCATCGACTGACCCCATACTTTGTCAATCGATTCGTTCCTTGGCTGAGCCCGTTAACAGTTATGAACTCTTGACCCGTTTTCAGCTCAGCCCAGCTGTTGTACAACGTCGAGACTCAAGAAAGGCCGACTTCCCGGGTTTGTCTCTTTCCTTTATCTCCTCGGGTTACACACCTCCCTTTCAGTCTCGTCATCTCTGTTCCCCTTCGTCTCTCCGTTCTTCTCCCTCTGTAGCTAGGTTTGTGTTTTTTTCCGATCACCACATTCGTTTCTTTTTGTATTGTGTGATTCGGTTGCTATTTTTGTATTGTGTGATCCTGCCCAACTGTTCTTGTGGTAGTAGTAGTTGTTGTTCTCCGACCATGGATCCCTGCTAGAATTTTGTAGTAGTTGTTGTTGTTCATTCGCCATGGATCTAAGAAATGAATTGGTAGTTGTTGTTGTTTATGTTGCATAGGTTTTTGTAGTATTATTTGTTGTTGTTTCATGTGCCATGGATCCCTGTCTCTTGTATTCAGATACATGTATGAGATTTGTCTGTTGCTGAAGAATCATTTGTGCAAGTTTTGGTTATTATTGACGCAAATTTCGGTAGCCTGAATATTAGAAGTTCTAACCTGATTAGTATCATGATATGGTAGTAAATAATAAAATAAATGGTTGTCATCATAGCAAAATTTCTGGAATGGCATCCAAAATAGTTGTGCCCTGCATTTAATATTACTCCCTCCGTCCGGAAATATTTGTCATCATAATTGATAAAAGGGGATGTATCTAGATGTATTTTAGTTCTAGATACATCTCTTTTTATCCATTTTGATGACAAGTATTTTCGGACGGAGGGAGTAGTTTTTAGTGTTGCTTAACCTTGTTCGTAGTATGGTTTGATCCATAGTGACTTATTTCTTGTTGATCTTGTATTTCTGCAATTTGTACGCCATGCATATGCATTTTTTTCCAGATAATTAGTATTGTGATATGGTAGTGAATAAGAATAGTTATGGCTCCTGCCATTTCTTTCATAGTAGGTGCCATGGCAATTCATTTTGTACCCATTGTAGCATAAATGATTGTTAGTGAGATCCTACTATGTTGCTCTACTTGTGTAATTGTTGCTACACTCTGAATTTGTTCCTGCACAAGTTTGTTATGTGCAAGTTTTGAATTTCTAATCTGCAATTTATTATTATTATATTTAACATATGCAAACCTTTGTAGAATTGCATGCCAAGGTATGCAATTTATGTACCCTGCATGTGTGTAATGGAAGATTGTCGTTGACAATAGTACTTTCTGGATTTTTTAGATAATAGTAAAAATAGTAGCAATAGTACCCTACATATAGCTAGGTGCAACTTAGAGTTGGAATGAGTGACATAGCAACAAAACTTATGTCTATTTTTGTTTTGGATTTTAGAATTTATCTTCAGGGAGGGTATAGTAGGCTTCCCAATACCCATTCATGTAAAGAGAAGCTTATTTCAAAAGAAAAATTGAGTTTTGAATTTGTCTGTAGGGAGGATAGTAGGCTTCCCAAAATTTATTCCTGCATAGAGAAACTTCATTCAATTTTGTTTTTTTGCTTTTGTATTAATCTTTAGGGA
Source organism: Triticum aestivum (assembly GCF_018294505.1). Taxonomy (NCBI): domain Eukaryota; kingdom Viridiplantae; phylum Streptophyta; class Magnoliopsida; order Poales; family Poaceae; genus Triticum; species Triticum aestivum. The sequence goes on along the minus strand of NC_057809.1, from coordinate 575,156,577 downwards.
GGGTAGTAGACTTCCCATAATTCATTTTTTATGGAGATATTTCTTTCATTTTTGTTTTTGCCTTTTGAATTTATCTTCAGGTAGGGTAATTCATTCTGCTCTAGTAAAATTTATGTCAGCTAGCATTCATGTACTTCTAGTATTGTTAAGTGCAATACTAGTCCTATGAATTTGCTTATTCAGATATATGTGATCCAGACATTGAATTCAAAGGTGCAGGAAAGTAATTACAAAAAGTTTCTGCATATGAGCTGCCTATCTTCAAGTAATGTTTGAACGGTTGTAAATTAGAATTTACTTACCTGAGAGTATAGCTTATTCCATGGTTAATTTGTTTTTACTAATGTTCTTTGTGTTCAAATGTTCCAACCTGAACCTGCAAATTTTAAAATCATAGTAGTAATGACTTTTGATCTTTCTGTAAAATTGAGTTATGGGGTTACGATCTGACTGTAATACATCAAATCACTTCTACATTTAAACTTATGATAAGTGTAGTAATGACTTTTAATATGTGAACTGTATTCCTACAATTTTGAAATCTGCATGATACCAATTTCAAAGGGACAATGCTTGTAGGCTTCTAGTTGATTGATCAAGCATTTTCTCTTTATGTAATATTCTGTTCCTAAGATTTTGCGTATCTGCTATGGATTTGATTACCTTTACAAATTATTCATTTTGTAGTATCCCTATGTCAAACTAGAAGTTTCCTACAACACCTCTGTTGCGATTCATCCATACGAATTTCAAATATGGAGAAGATCAATTAAAATGGATAAACTTGCTACTCAACTGGATGAGAAAGCTTGTAGGTCATTCTTCCCACTTCTTCCTTTTCTTTCTCTTACATATGATTCCTTCCTGCTCTTTGTTTGTTTAGACCCCATCTCATAGTTTGTTTCTAGTGGAGAGTGGGGAAAGTGAGAAACCTTGTAGTCAGGTGTGTTTTTGTTTTCGCGGGTTTTGCTGTGACGCGTTAGTAGGTCCAGCCCATGGGTGTGTTTCTGTGTGATGCTCAAAAATGCTGAAGCAGAGTTGGGCTAGGTTGTTTCTTCAAAATCGATTGACTCCTAATTTGGGCCAGTCAATTATGTTTGAACAGAAATTCTATTTGCCCATTTGAATAGAAATTAATGGTAGATCCAGAATTGACTGACTGCAAATTCTTTTCAGTCGACTGGCTCCTAGCCAGCCCAAAGAAAAAAACTTAATGATGCCGCCTAGAAACTTCCGCCATCAATATAAGTCTATGACACATTTGCTAATCTTCAGTTGCCTGATTTTTTTTGTGTTTTAGGCGATTTGGACACGACTCGAGACTGAGCTGGACATTGGGACGACACGTCCGAACGGAGTGTCTCCGGTAAAGGCGGCCAAAAGACGGGAAAAAGAGAAGACTGGTGGAGGGGAGTCTGAGGGTTAACCGGTGTGGGTGGTGGTGGAGGTGGTGGGTGTTTTTCAACTCCGTGAAAGTGGGTTCAGAGCAATGGTCAAGGTAACAACGGCTCAGAGGAGGGCAACCAAAATTTTGCGACTTTTTGTGAAAATCTAAGTTAATGATCAATAGATTTGGATAAGTAATTTAGAAAGGATATTCCCATACCCACACAATACAAGAACATGTATATGTGAAATCTATCATTTTCATAATCTGTAATTAATTCATGTCTTGTTTGTTGGATTAGGTCTACAAATGTTGTAATGGAATGTATACATAGGATAGGGTAGGATAGGGCGGTGCAGTGAGGCTACGCAGCAATGACACTGCACGACGGGTAGGTTGATGGAGGCGGATGGGGATGAGGAAAGGGCAGAGGACTATATTGATGAGGGTGATTGGAGTTGATGTTTCTTTTCCATTTAACTAAAGAATATGAGGCCCCTAACTACAGGGGTTTGTTGTGAAATTAAAATTTCATGAGAGAAGAGTCATCAACGTAAATTGCATGTATAATTGATGAATTTTCTCATACATGTTTTACAAAGAAGAAATCAATAACAAAACTACATAGACGGTGCATGTGCAATATACGGTATACAAATCAAGACAATGCACTACTAGGAAAAGGCTAATTAGTGGTGCACCTGTTTTGGACATTAACGGCGCACTACAGGTGCGCCACTATTAACACGCCACTAGTAACAAGTACTAATGGCGCACCCCTGGTGCGCCACTAGTATCCCAGATAATAGTGGCACACCTGGCAGTGCGCCATTAATATGTCCCCTGGTGCGCCATTACTATGCCTCTCAGGGGGCCATATTTACCTTGTGCTCTGGGTTACTAATGGCGCACTTCTAGATAATGCGCCACTAGTATGTTTATTGCAGTGCGCCACTAAAATGCAGTATGGTGCGCCACTAGTATGAATATTAGGAATTTTTTTATTTTCTGATATTTGCACAGGTTACAAAATATATTACTGCACAGAATATAGACAGCACAACATATAAACAGCAGATATATCGAATACAATAGAAGGTTAGTCTCCGAATACAATTCATCATATTAGTCTCCGAACTCAAAAGACCGAACAAAGTTAGAACATTATAAGTCTCCAGACCGCAAGTAGCGAGTTTGTCTTCACATTACAAGTCGGTATCGATCATCTAAACTACCATCACATAGAAGAGAGCTGCGGTCATCACGATGAGCATCATCGCGATGAAACTGGTCTTCATCCAGTTCCTCCTCCGCTCCCTCCTCTCTCCCGCTAGAAAGCGCGTGTATCTAGCTTCCGCCTCTGCCCTAGTGGTGTACCCTTTGTAACTGTTACCGCTGAAACGGTGAACCTGTCTCCGACACTCCTCCCAGTCGTCGTAGACTCCGGGAACCTTACCCTTATACACGACATACGATGACATCTCTATGCACTAGACAAACAAAACGTTAGTAGCAATTCACAGACAATACATAAGCAATATATAAGTATGCAACAAAAGGATCGGAAGAGAAAAGCAACACATTAATAGCACGATTCATGGTCCTACTAATAAATAGCATTGATTACATATAAGTTGAACGACTGTCCAAACCAATGAGACATAAAAGTTTATTAAAGTTTAATTACAACATGAGCTAATCAATATTTCAGAACTACATAGCATCACTACTTTCGACTCGACTCAGGGACCGGAGCGTGGATGAAGCCGCCGTCTTTCGTGATGGTCATGAAATCGCGATCGTTGTCAGCCTGCATTTGTAGTGTTGTTTCTATTTCACTATTGGACGGTTGATATCTGAGGTAGAACTGCCCCGAGGTACGAAGGACATCTTGATGGATGATTTCCGCAAACTCCGACTGGATGCGAAAGATTTTTTGTCTGAGGTCCGCATCCTAGATTGCCGACAAGCGTGCAGCCCAATCTTTGAGACTATTTGGTAGCAGAAGGTCATTATGGTCCCGTACGATCGCCCGCATGTGATGGAGGGCGTAGTAGGCATCCTTCTGACCGCCAGGCGGCTGCTTGACGCAGGGGAACGTCGTTACGTGGGTGAACACGTGCTTGTCATACTTAAAAATTGGCCTCCTAAAGGTGCCTCCAGATTTGGCGTAGCCGGGTAGAATATCATCAAGAGCTTTCTTGATATTTGTGTAGTCTTTATTCAACTGACGGTCCAAGTCGAAATACGTGGCCATGGAATAGTTTGGGCTTAAGAGGATGAGTGTGCAACGTGTGTCACTACACAAAACACGGAATGTTAGAGAGAAAAAAGAACAATCGAAATCTAAGAAATCATATGTTATGGGGCGGTGAGGGGATGACTTACTCGGGAAAGTAAGGCACGAGGAAGTTATCCTTATCTGGGTTCGCCAGAATGACGCCTTCGAGGTATGAACTTGCGACTTGCCGGTCCCCATCGCTGCCCAAGAGCTTGGCACGCATGTAGAATGGGTCGACTATCACGATGTCTGGGGTCTTGTCTCTAATGATCCGCATCTCCATACTTAGCGAAAATAGCCGAATGAAGGTGTAGTGCAGCGGATGAAGGTTAAACATAGCGAAGATGTCATCAAACCGCAGGACGATCATACCCCCGATGGCGCTATCGACAAAGCCCTTTCCCTCTGGCACCTTGGCCATGAAAACCGGGTATGCCACATCATTCTCGGAGAAACGCCGCTTCTCCAAAGAAAGAACACTGTCATGCAGACTCCACATAGCACCAGTTGCAGCATTGAGCAGATTAGTCGGTAGCATCGGCCTACCCGTCACATGTACCCTCCTCGAGATATCCTTAGATGAAGGTGGCCCGTCCTGAGCACGGATCGTACTCGGTGCCGGCTGGCTCGCACCCTTGTTATTCTTTCTTTTTTGTCCCTTCTTCTTCTGTTGTAATGGGATCGAGTTCTGCTCAGAGACCACCTTCTTGAGTGTGTTGGGGCTGATAATATTTCGCACCTCAGCTATCTGAGGCTCGGTGAAGGCGGCAGCTGGAGACGTCTCCTGAGAACTAAACGCCACACAACGCCTGTTGCAATTGGGTTTCTCGGCGGTACAAGCTAGATGGCGATCGTCTTTTGCAGGGTTGGGTTCTTGAGAAGGAGGCCCCAAGAATTCGTCACCGTAGCCATGTTCGTTGAAGTACTTATCAACCCTGGTAAATGTACTGTCGTCGTCATCCAGATCCTGTGCCATATGCATGTACGGATCGGCCATATGTTCGTCGTCGTCGTCCGGTAGCGTTGCGGTGGTCTTGCCATGACTTGGCGCCAGCACAACTGGCGGTGTTGTCTGTGGGGTGGTGTCCCCCGCCCCCAAACGAATCTAGCTCTTCGGCCAAAGCATGGACCAGCTTATGCAGGTGCTGAGGGTCATCACATCATCTTCGTCGGCCCCAGGGAGTCGATATAGAGGTAACAAGTCGTCGCAGCCCCGCAGCACCCGAACCAGTTGAACCCTATACACGTTGGGTGGCATCGGATTACCGTGGAACAGGTGGTTGCTCGGTTGAACGATTCTGGCCTTGGCGACATCGATCAACTCACCGTTCACGAAGTGTAGGAGAGTGCATGGAACGTCGGCGGCACCCTCCGAAAACATGTAGGGCATCAGGGATGCCCAATCAAAGGCAAGGAGATGAAGTCATTGGCTGAGAGGCTTAGTTGCCGTGATGGTGTCGAGCTTGGCTAATGTCGAGGCACTGCCAATGGCGGGCGTGCAAGTGACGGAGCGGCCGCTTGCTACCGAGGTGCCGGCCGGCGTATTCTTCCCAAACTCGGGTGCATTAAGCTCCAATGCCGGCGCCGACACCGGAGACACCAATGCCGCCTCCGCCGGAGACACCAATGGCGCCGCCGGTGCGCTGTGCGAGTTGCTGCCCATGAAGCTGGGAATCAGGTGCGGCCCCTGTTGGCCGCCCGCAATCCACGCCTGCAGCCCAACAAGCAAGGTAGGCATAATGGCGGTGATCGTCGCTCCCAGTTGGTCTCGCACTTGCTCTTCGACTATCTTCGGAATCCGCGCCACTTATGCCTTGAGTTCTTAAACCTCGCGCTCCTGGCTTTCCGAGCTGGTCTTTCTCTCCTTTCGCCAAGCAGTATAGTATTCCGACCATTTCATGGACAAGCCTTTTCCGGCCACACGACTAGCTGACGTCGGCTTACTGAGCTTATCCTTGTGTTTCATTACGTTCAACGCCCTATTTAAAGTGGTGTCCCAAGGGGAGCTCTGAGACGACCCCGCGCTACTGCTTTCAGTTTCCTACGGAAGGAACGTGAACCATTTAAAAAATTGGTTTCATTAATTAGAATGCAACCATATGGAGCTAATTACACGGGGGTGTATTCCTTACCAGAACAAGCTCAAGTGCCTTGGTCTTCGGATCCGTGGTAAGCTCCTTGGTTACCGGGTCAATCTTGTACCGGGCCCTGACATAGTTCCTGGTCTGCTTGTCATGGTATTTATCGAAGAGGGGCGGTAGGCCTTACTCGGCACGCTCCGATTCCTCCTTGTCCCATATAGGTCCCTCCACTCTGTAACCGCCGGGACCGAGTTTGTGGACCCCTAAGTTCAAGTACCGCATATCTTTCCCCCACTGACTTGATTCCGCGGTTGCGTTGCTCTCGCACTTGATCTTGAACTCCGGGTAGTCAGCTTCGCTGACTGAAGGATTTGTCTCCTTGATCTTCTCATAACTATCACCTTTTTCAATCCTTCTCTTCACCGCGGCTCTCCAAGTAGCCAGGGCCGTGCTCATCTTTGTGAGGGCGGCACTGTTCACTTTATTTCCCGAGAGGCGTGTGTTTGCGAAGTCACCGGGGAACTTGTATCGTTCATGCAGCTACGTGAAGAGGAGGTTGCGCAAATTCCCTCGGTCACGATGCCTTAGGTTCTCGGTGCTGATCGAGACGGTGCTCCAGAGAATGCACCCGAGCTATCCCGCGTACCCCTTGACTAATTCTTTGGGTGTCATTGGCTGCCCACTGGAGGACACTTCAGTAAATTCCTCCTTGACGGTGCCGAGCACGTTCAGGCGCCGGTCCTTCCGTTGCCTCTTCGGTTGGCTGCCATCTGTGGGTGCACTGCCATCATCAGTGGTGGCATCTTCGGCAGCACCATCAGTGGTGTCATCCCCGACGCCACTAGGGGTTGTGTAGTCGGGGCTGGTATCTTCCGTGATGTCCTCATAGCGGTGAGGTTCTTCCTCCATCTCCTGGGAAAGCTCCCAGAATTTCTTGCCCGAACCGCCGGCCTCATCGTTGTGGGCCATGTTTCGCTCTAAATAGGAAAAAAGTTTGGTCAAAAAGTTGGTTATTGTCAAGGAACAAGATCTCTAAGTTGACCAAATAGCCTAAGGGTACATAGTCTGGAAATCTACAGAATGAACAAGCTAAGGGCTGCAAATGCCCGCAAGGCTTCAAGGGTGACGGCATAATGGCTCAGTGTTATTTAAGGGTTGGTTTGTGAGGAATTATCATGGTCTCATCATTTAGGGTTTGTCGACACTGAGGCATCCTAAAAGCTAAGCTTTTATCATTTAGGGTTTGTCGACGCCGAGGCACCCTAAAAGCCTAAGCTTTCATCATTTAGGGTTTTATCGACACCGAGGCACCCTAAAAGCCAAGGTTTTATCATTTAGGGTTTGTCGACACTGAGGCACCCTAAATGCTAAGTTAATTTTTCATCATTTAGGGTTTATCGATGCCGAGGCACCCTAGGTTGACTGATATATATGCGTATCTTCTAATAATATACCCTATCAAGTATGGCGCAATAGTAAAAAAATAGCCAATAGTGACATGCAAGTGCTGATAGAAAAGGGAAGGAGAATTCTAAGTTGGGCCTAATCACTTGGCTCTATTGCCACCTATGGCAGTTACATATTAGTTGTGCAAAAAAATTTAAGAGCGGGAAGTAATGAATAATATTTAATGGGATACCTCAAAAAGCTAATCTAGTATCTCCATTTAACAGTTTTCAACTAGAAAGTGCACAAAGTGCAATAAACAGATTATTTCAACCCCCCAAACAATAATGATAACATTCTTTTCCTGAACTATAAACGACTCATGGTTTCGTCTGTCCACACATGAATTCAGCATATGTGTTTAATGCAACAAGAATAAAGGGACACCACATGTCAAAAATCCCGCATCCAAAATTTCACAATTGAGCCTAACGTGACAGTGCATATATAACCAGGCTTATGGTGCATTCTACTTTCTACCTGTCCAAACTGTATTTGTCAGACTTAACTAAGTTAACTGTTATCTGCACACCCTAATCTTTTTATCTGATTAACACAAAATAGACATCTCAACACTTGCATTTGCAAATATAACACCATGAGACACTTCAACTAGGTACTTCTCGAAGGACAAACACCAAGAGACAGTAAACATATCAGCCGTTGATAGAAGATTCAGAACTAGTCCTTAGCTTGACATTAGTAATAACTATGAGTTGATATCACACTTCTATATGTATAACACAAGAGGCAGTTCATCCTACTTAATTAAGTACTAAGACACCCCGGCCCATGCATTAGTCGCAAGTACCCCATATGTCCTATTTTTAGCAAAGTCATGCTAAAATTCACGGAAAATTTCAGCATGACCTTTGCTGAAAATAGGACATATGGAGTACCCGAATTTGCCGGAACGGAAGTTAATCGACATTCCAGCAAACTCAAGGGCCTCTCGGGGTACCTGCAAAATCATTATACCACCTCTCGGGAAACTAGAAGAGACAAACCCCCCCAATATCATCATGACACGATGGTCGCAGACAAAACCCAACAATATATCTTCTAGCCATAAAACCCTACCCTGATTCTCCTTTCTTCCTCTTTTTTCACTTAAACCTGCAAACATGTAGGGAAAGCAATTAATACAAGGCACAAAAATGGCATGCTATGTAGCCTTAATGCTACAGAACATATGAAATACATGTCAGCAATATATATGATAGAAAATCCAATAATTTTTGAATAAAACAGTAGCAAGAAAGCAATTCATTTGACTAACTATTTAAGTGTTCTGGACTCCAAAAACCACTTTGCAGACAAGCAGGAAAGTGGTTCTTCATGGATAGCTGAAAGTGGTTCTTCCTTGAGGGATGTGTGATCTATGATGGTGCTGTCTTTTGCTTAATTGGCTTTCCTTAATCCTATAAATCCTTACTGCAACACAAAGATTTTGCTTGGCTCGGCAAGTTGGCGAACTTTGTTTCAGTGCTCTTGCCTCAGAAGATGATGGCCTCTGGTATAGTATGAATGTGGCATGCTAGTTTGGTCATTGCTGACACTTGATGAAGCTAGTAATTAGATTCATGAGTACTGATATGTCCATGTCATCATAAAATTTCGGTAAGCTGAAAATATTTCTTGTTTGTGCAGTATGTTTGTTTGAAGAGATTTAATGTCGTGAAAGTGATTCATGCCTTACTATTGTGAAACTATGCCAAAAACAACATACAGCAAAATAGGTTCAAATGTAAGATGGCCTTGAGTTGGTTAATTTGATTGGGGATTGATCAAGACAAGCATAGAAGCTCAAATCAAAATACTGGCATCTCTGCGAAAAAAGTTGTCCCATTATCCAAATATAAGAGTATTCAACTAGTTAATGCTACATGCATGTCCCTCTCTCTCCCCCATTCCATTGGTTTGCCAACTTCATCATGTCCTTTACCTAAAACATATATGTTAATAGGAAAATATATACCTACAATTTATAGTTTAATTCCCAAAAAACTTATATATATGTTTTTGGGGTTGAAAAAAATGCAAGACTTGTATAGTATATGTTCACAAATATGATAATTGGTATGATTTAAGAGATTGTGTACAGCTCATGAACTTGCTACAAGACAGAATGGATTTCGTAAAAGAATGGGCCTCTTAACAGATTTTACTTTATTTTATCAACAAATCAAAATAACGAATCGAACTAGTCATTTCATTTTACTTACCAGGTGAATTAGTACTGATTGTATCAGTGCTAAAGTTGGAAGCTTGTGATGTCAATCTGGTGTATTTCTTCAGAAAAGTGTTTTTTACCTACATGTACCAAGCTAAGGCAATTTTGCAAAAATCTGTGATGTCAGTTGACACCACAAAGATGTGTGTAGCCTCACCACTGCTATTGGATTTCTGTCCTTGACAAATCTACTACTGATTTCTAGCAGTAGGATGTGAACCAAAGAGAGCTACTAGCACAAGACAAGAGCATATATAGTGGAGGAAGTGGGCAGAATGAATTACGTACTGAGTTATTGGCTAGCCAGTAGAGTGGAAACGCCTCGTGCTGGATCCAAGCGAGCCTCGCCACTTCCTGAACTAGGCAGAGGACGAGATGGCTGAAAAATGATGATGACCCACAAGTTAGTCCTTTCGATAAGTAAGAGTGTCGAACCCAACAAGGAGCAGAAGGAAATGATAAGCGGTTTCAGCAAGGTATTCTCTGCACGCACTGAAATTATAGCTAACAGATAGTTTTGTGATAAGATAATTGGTATCGAGCAACAAGTAACAAAAGTAAATAAAGTGCAGCAAGGTGGCCCAATCCTTTTTGTAGCAAAGGACAAGCCTGGACAAACTCTTATATGATGTAAAGCGCTCCCGAGGACACATGGGCATTATCATCAAGCCAGTTTTCATCACGTTCATATGATTCGCGTTCGGTACTTTGATAATTTGGTATGTGGGTGGACCAATGCTTGGGTACTGCCCTTACTTGGACAAGCATCCCACTTATGATTAACCTCTATTGCAAGCATCCACAACTACAACAAAAGTATTAAGGTAAACCTTACCATAGCATGAAGCATATGGATCCAAATCAGCCCCTTACGAAGCAACACATAAACTAGGGTTTAAGCTTTTGTCACTCTAGCAACCCATCATCTACTTATTACTTCCCAATGCCTTCCTCTAGTACCAAATAATGGTGAAGTGTCATGTAGTCGACGTTCACATAACACCACTAGAGGAGAGACAACATACATCTCATCAAAATATCGAACGAATACCAAATTCACATGACTACTAATAGCAAGACTTCTCCCATGTCCTCAGGAACAAACGTAACTACTCACAAAGCATATTCATGTTCATAATCAGAGGGGTATTAATGTGCATATAGGATCTGAACATATGATCTTCCACCAAATAAACCAACTAGCATCAACTACAAGGAGTAATCAACACTACTAGCAACCCACAGGTACCAATCCCAGACTTGGAGACAAGAATTGGATACAAGAGATGAACTAGGGTTTGAGAGGAGATGGTGCTGGTGAAGATGTTGATGGAGATTGACCCCCTCCTGATGAGAGGATCGTTGGTGATGACGATGGTGATGATTTCCCCCTCCCGGATGGAAGTTTCGCCGGCAGAACAGCTCCGCCGGAGCCCTAGATTGATTCCGCCAAGGTTCCGCCCCGTGGCGGCGGAGTCTCGTCCCGAAAGCTGGCTTATGATATTTTTCCTCATCGAAAGACTCCATATAGAAGAAGATGGGCATCGGAGGGCCACCAGGGGACCCACGAGGCAGGGGGCGCGCCCAGGGGGGTAGGGCGCGCCCCCCACCCTCGTGGGCAGGGTGTGGCCCCCCTCTGGAACTTCTTGCGCTCATTATTTTTTATATATTCTGAAAATGACTTCCGTGAAGTTTAAGGACTTTTGGAGCTGTGCAGAATAGGTCTCTAGTATTTGCTCCTTTTCCAGCCCAGAATCCCAGCTGCCGGCATTCTACCTCTTTATGTAAACCTTGTAAAATAAGAGAGAATAAGCATAAGTATTGTGACATAATGTGTAATAACAGCCCATAATGCAATAAATATCGATATAAAATCATGATGCAAAATGGACGTATCAACTCCCCCAAGCTTAGACCTCACTTGTCCTCAAGCGAAAGCCGAAGTCAAAAAATATGTCCACATGTTTAGAGATAGAGGTGTCGATAAAAATAAAATACGGACATGAGGGCATCATAATCATTCTTAGAACAGCAACTTATATAATTCTTGTCATATGATCTCTTATGCTAGATTAACAATTCAATCACAATTTCAAGTATGAATCATAAACCTCATTGAAAACCAACAAACTATAATCTTAGTCATTTGAGCAATTGCAACTTATTATAACATAGGAAAGAGTCAATATAGGAGCTTTTCAGCAAGTCCACATACTCAACTATCATATAGTCTTTCACAATTGCTAACACTCATGCAATACTTATGGGTGTGGAGTTTTAATCAGACACAGAGAAAGATAGGGGCTTATAGTTTTGCCTCCCAACGTTTTACCTCAAGGGTAATGTCAACAATAATAGTTCATGAAAACTCACATCCAATTAGCCATATATACCAGGATCTTTCCAACATGTTGTGCTTGCCAAAAGATAAAATGTAAAAAGGAAAGGTGAAGATCACCATGACTCTTATGTAAGGTAGGAGATAAAAGTAAAAGATAGGCCCTTCGCAGAGGGAAGCAGAGGTTGTCATGCGCTTTTATGGTTGGATGCACAAAATCTTAATGCAAAAGAACGTCACTTTATATTGCCACTTGTGATATGGACCTTTATTATGCAGTCCGTCGGTTTTATTTCTTTCATATCACATGATCATATAAAGCTTATTTTCTCCCACACTAATAAGTCATACATATTTAGAGAGCAATTTTTATTGCTTGCACCGATGACAACTTACTTGAAGGATCTTACTCAATCCATAGGTAGATATGGTGGACTCTCATGGCAAAACTGGGTTTATGGATATTTGGAAGCACAAGTAGTATCTCTACTTGGTGCAAAGAATTTGGCTAGCATGAGGGGGAAAGGCAATCTCAACCATGTTGGATGATCCATGACAATATAATTTATTTCAGATGTAAGAAAACATAACCCATTACATTGTCTTCCTTGTCCAACATAAACTCTTTAGCATGTCATATTTTAATGAGTGCTCCCAATCATAAAAGATGCCCAAGATAGTATATTTATATGTGAAGACCTCTCTTTCTTTATTACTTCCTATTAATTGCAACATGACCAAAACTATGTTTGTAAACTCTCAACAACTTTTATTCATCATACTCTTTATATGTGAGCTCATTACTCTCCATAAGATCTATATGATCTCTTTTATTTCCTTTTTATTTCTTTCTCTTTTATTTTATTCCCTCAAGATCATGGCAAAACAATCAAGCCCTTGACTCAACACTAATCTTTATTATATATAGCTCACGGACTCGATTACATAGAAGGATCATAAAGCAAAACTCACAACTAGATCATACTAAAAATTTATGCTACTAGATCAAGATATTACCAAAAGGATCAAACTAAGAAAAAAAGGGTAAAGATAAAAGTGATGGTGATACGATACCGGGGCACTCCCCCAAGCTTGGCAGTTGCCAAGGGGAGTGCCCATACCCATGTGATTATGTCTCCCTTGTTGGTGAAGAAGTTGATGGTTTTGTTGATGGCGTAGGCTTGTCGTCCTTCTTCCAAGGCATAGGCTCACCATCATAGAAGGATGATCGAGTCTCCTGAAACCTCAAATCTGCAGCCAAACTCATCCTCTTGAATCTATATTCATACTCACAGTTTTGATTTTACAGGTCATAGATCTGGGCTTGGAGGTGCTCGATTTTCTCATGAAGCTTGAAGATGGCCTCCCCAATGTCCTTGACGTCCAACTTGTGGTTGTTGGTGAACTCCCTGATCATAACGTGATTGGAATCGAGTCCATGCTCCACCATCTCCTGACACCTGAAAACTTCTTGCTCCAATGCCTCGAGACTTGCCTCCGTGCTTCCAGTCTTCCTTGGTCCCTCAACATCGCGGATGTGCAACAGCCCCTCATGCATCTCAATGGTTTGAGGGTGTTGCAGCACTTCCGTGAGGTAGGGGTTGATGACCTTCTCGAAGAACTGGTCCTTGGGGGCACTTGAAGACGACATGACGACCTGGATCTGTCAGAAAAACAACTCAAAACAAAGACATGAGATTTTTGCGTGATACGGTGGTCAAAACCTTCGGGGAGTTATATAATGAATTTCTACTGACCAAAATACGTGTCGTGTAAGAAAACAGAGTCCGGAGAGCACACGAGGTGCCCACGAGTTAGGGGGCGCGCCCAGGGGGTAGGGCGCGCCCTCCACCCTCGTGGAGCCCTCGTGTCCTTCCCGGACTGCTTCTTATTTTTCTATTTTTCTAAATATTCCAAAACGGAAGAAAATTGCCATTAGAACTATTTTGGAGTCGGTTTACTTACCATACCTGTCGTGGATTTGTCACGGCAAATGTCCTAGTGTGAGGACTTAGTCGCGAGACCAACGCATCTATGTGGTAGCTTGAAAGGGGTTGAGCGGGATGAGAGACGCGATGTTTTACCCAGGTTCGGCCCCTCACGGTGGAGGTAAAAGCCTACATCCTGCTTCATTGATATTGATGATGATGATCATGGTTACAAGTGTGCTCTATCTCGAGAGCTATTGTCTAAACCTAACTTGTCCAACTTGTGGAACTTGTCTCTCTTCTCCCTTTTGGGGAGCCCTGCCCCTCCTTATATATGTTGAAGGGGCGGGTTACATGTGGAGTCCTATTAGGATTAGGACTAGTCTATCTTCTAATACAAACCGGATACAAGTCCGGGTCTTGACTCCTTGTAAGGGAAATACACCTTTTCTATTAAACCGGCCCACCATTAGCATAAACCGGCCTTTTGGGCCTTGGGCCTTGTCATCCATCTGTCCCACCCGCCGGGTTACCAGTGAGTCATAATGTTCATGCGGGTTGCTTGTAAGCCGCCAAGTTAGGGCGGGTCGCCAATGAATCGCCAAGTGTCAGCCGGATCTCAAGTAAACCGCAAAGTCCGGCGGTTTACGCTGCGGGGTATATCCCCGACATTAGCCCCCAGTTTAGCTTGTATTTATCCATGGTAAACTGATCCTGTAAACAAACACAAGAACAACTTTGACAAGTTGTACTCCAGGTTAAAAATTCTTGTAAAGCGGCACCTGATCATACTTAAATCCTTGTTATTTCCTCCTTCTAGAAAATCTGAGTCAATAGACCAACTTCATAATCAATTTGCTTGCAGAAGATATTTTGTAAATAAAGAATCCATTCGAATCGGCCTTCAATGCTCTGATTTGACAAAAATATTGGTCTTCAAATATTCAACTGATATTCAGCCGGCTTGAAGATGTAGAACTTGCCTGTTTATGATTACCACCATTGTTGGGTTATAAAAACTGATAATTCCGGGTCATGATTGTTGCCAACGCCGTTTCACAACGTCGGTTCATGATTAGTGATGACGCCGGGTTGCAGCCACAGGGTCATAATGATTGGTGACGCCGGGTCAATCTGGTTTGCTCAAACAGAGAATTTGAAAATATTTCTTCGATAATAATATAATACCTATAGCCCCCAAGTCTTGAGCAGAACAAAGTGATGGCTTAAGACTTGCTTCAATATAAATACTACCAATTTTGAAGAAATCCATGTTGTTCATGTTGGGGAACGTAGTAATTTCAAAAAATTTCCTACGCACACGCAAGATCATGTGATGCATAGCAACGAGAGGGGGAGTATGATCTACATACCTAGTAGATCGACAACGGAAGCGTTTGGTTGATGAAGTCGTACGTCTCCACGATCTGACCGATCAAGCACTGAAACTACGGCACCTCTGAGTTCTAGCACACGTTCAGCTCGATGACGATCCCCGGACTCCGATCCAGCAAAGTGTTGGGGAAGAGTTTCGTCAGCACGATGGCGTGATGACGATCTTGACGTACTACTGCTGCAGGGCTTCGCCTAAGCACCGCTACAATATTATCGAGGACTATGGTGGCTGGGGGCGCCGCACACGGCTAAGGAATAGATCACGTGGATCAACTTGTGTGTCCATGGGGTGCCCCTTGCCTCAGTATATAAAGGATGGAGGAGGAGGAGGCCGGCCAAGGCTAGGTGTGGCCAGGATGTGGAGTCCTACTAGGACTCCAAGTCCTAGTAGGAGTCCACCAAAAGGGGAGGAAGGGAGAAGGAAGTGGAGGAGAAGGAGAGGTGGCCGGCCCCCTTTTCCCTAGTCCAATTCGGACTAGAGGGGAGGGGGGCGCAGCAGCCCCTTGGCTCTTTCTCCTCTTCCCACTAAAGCCCATCAAGGCCCATTGCTTCTCCCGTAACTACCCGGTACTCCGAAAAATACCCGAATCACTCGGAACCTTTCCGATGTCCGAATATAGTCGTCCAATATATCAATCTTTATGTCTCGACCATTTCGAGACTCCTCGTCATGTCCCCGATCTCATACGGGACTCCGAACTCCTTCGGTACATAAAAACTCATAAACTCATAATATAACTATCATCGAAACCTTAAGCCTGCGGACCCTACGGGTTCGAGAACAACGTAGACATGACCGAGACACGTCTCCGGTCAATAACCAATAGCGGGACCTGGATGCCCATATTGGCTCCTACATATTCTACGAAGATCTTTATCGGTCAGACCGCATAACAACATACGTTGTTCCCTTTGTCATCGGTATGTTACTTGCCCGAGATTCGATCGTCGGTATCCAATACCTAGTTCAATCTCGTTACCGGCAAGTCTCTTTACTCGTTCTGTAATACATCATCCCGCAACTAACTCATTAGTTGCAATGCTTGCAAGGCTTAAGTGATGTGCATTACCGAGAGGGCCCAGAGATACCTCTCTGATAATCGGAGTGACAAAACCTAATCTCGAAATACGCCAACCCAACATGTACCTTTGGAGACACCTGTAGTACTCCTTTATAATCACCCAGTTACGTTGTGACGTTTGGTAGCACCTAAAGTGTTCCTCCGGTAAACGGGAGTTGCATAATCTCATAGTTATAGGAACATGTATAAGTCATGAAGAAAGCAATAGCAACATACTAAACGATCGGGTGCTAAGCTAATGGAATGGGTCATGTCAATCAGATCATTCACTAATGATGTGATCCCGTTAATCAAATAACAACTCATTGTTCATGGTTAGGAAACATAACCATCTTTGATTAACGAGCTAGTCAAGTAGAGGCATACTAGTGACACTTTGTTTGTCTATGTATTCACACATGTATTATGTTTCTGGTTAATACAATTCTAGCATGAATAATAAACATTTATCATGATATAAGGAAATAAATAATAACTTTATTATTGCCTCTAGGGCATATTTCCTTCAGTCTCCCACTTGCACTAGAGTCAATAATCTAGTTCACATCGCTATGTGATTTAACAACAATAGTTCGCATCACCATGTGATTAACACCCATAGTTCACATTGCTATGTGATTTAACGGCAATAGTTCGCATCACCATGTGATTAACACCCATAGTTCACATCGAAATGTGATCAACACCCAAAAGGGTTTACTAGAGTCAGTAATCTAGTTCACATCGCTATGTGATTAACACCCAAAGAGTAAGCTTGTGAGATAATTTTAGTCAACAGGTCTGTCACATTCAGATCCGTAAGTATTTTGCGAATTTCTATGTCAACAATGCTCTGCACGGAGCTACTCTAGCTTATTGCTCCCACTTTCAATATGTATCTAGATCGAGACTTAGAGTCATCCAGATCTGTGTCAAAACTTGCATCGACGTAACTTTTTACGACGAACCTTTTTGTCACCTCCATAATTGAGAAATATTTCCTTATTCTACTAAGGATAATTTTGACCGCTGTCCAGTGATCTACTCTTAGATCACTATTGTACTCCCTTGCTTAACACAGTGTAGGGTATACAATAGATCTGGTACACATCATGGCATACTTTATAGAACCTATGGCTGAGGCATAGG
Organism: Triticum aestivum; assembly: GCF_018294505.1. Taxonomy (NCBI): domain Eukaryota; kingdom Viridiplantae; phylum Streptophyta; class Magnoliopsida; order Poales; family Poaceae; genus Triticum; species Triticum aestivum. The sequence goes on along the minus strand of NC_057809.1, from coordinate 575,139,278 downwards.
GAATAACTTTCATTCTATTTCTATCTTCTGTCATGGTCGGGCTTTGAGTCTTACTCAATTTCACACCTTGCAACACAGGCAAGAACTCTTTCTTTGACTGTTCCATTTTGAACTACTTCAAAATCTTGTCAAGGTATGTACTCATTGAAAAACTTATCAAGCGTCTTGATCTATCTCTATAGATCTTGATGCTTAATATGTAAGCAGCTTTACCGAGGTCTTTCTTTGAAAAACTCCTTTCAAATACTCCTTTATGCTTTGCAGAATAATTCTACATTATTTCCAATCAACAATATGTCATACACATATACTTATCAGAAATGATGTAGTGCTCCCACTCACTTTCTTGTAAATATAGGCTTCACCGCAAGTCTGTATAAAACTATATGCTTTGATCAACTTATCAAAGCGTATATTCCAACTCCAAGATTCTTGCACCAGTCCATAGATGGATCGCTGGAGCTTGCATATTTAGTTAACACCTTTAGGATCGACAAAACCTTCTAGTTGCATCGTATACAACTCTTCTTTAGTAAATCCATTAAGGAATGCAGTTTTGTTTATCCATTTGCCAGATTTCATAAAATGCGGCAATTGCTAACATGATTCGGACAGACTTAAGCATAGATACGAGTGAGAAAATCTCATTGTAGTCAACACCTTGAACTTGCCGAAAACCTTTTGCGATAATTCTAGCTTTGTAGATAGTAACACTACTATCAGCGTCCGTCTTCCTCTTGAAGATCCATTTATTTTCTGTGGCTTGCCGATCATCGGGCAAATCCATCAAAGTCCATACTTTGTTCTCATACATGGATCATATCTCAGATTTCATGGCCTCAAACCATTTCGAAGAATCTGGGCTCATCATTGCTTCCTCATAGTTCGCAAGTTCGTCATGGTCTAGTAACATGACTTCCAGAACAGGATTACTGTACCACTCGGGTGCGGATCTCACTCTGGTTTACCTACGAGATTTGGTAGTAACTTGATATGAAGTTACATGATCATGATCATTAGCTTCCTCACTAATTGGTGTAGTAGTCACAGGAACAGATTTCTGTGATGAACTACTTTCCAATAAGGGAGCAGGTACAGTTACCTCATCAAGTTCTACTTTCCTCCCACTCACTTCTTTCGAGAGAAACTCCTTCTCTAGAAAAACTCCGAATTTAGCAACAAAAGTCTTGCCTTCGGATTTGTGATAGAAGGTGTACCCAACAGTCTCCTTTGGGTATCCTATGAAGACATATTTCTCTGATTTGGGTTTGAGCTTATCAGGATGAAACTTTTTCATATAAGCATCACAATCCCAAACTTTAAGAAACGACAACTTTGGTTTCTTGCCAAACCACAGTTCAGATTGTGTTGTCTCAACGGACTTAGATGGTGCCCTTTTAAACGTGAATGCAGCTGTCTTTAATGCATAACCCCAAAACGATAGTGGTATATCGAAAAGAGACATCATAGATCACACCATATCTAATAAAGTACGGTTATAATGTTCGGACACACCAATATGTTGTGGTGTTCCAGGTGGCGTGAGTAGTAAAATTATTTCACATTGTTTTAATTGAAGACCAAACTCGTAACTCAAATATTTGTCTCTGCGATCAGATCGTAGGAACTTTATTTTCTTGTTACGATGATTTTCCACTTCACTCTGAAATTCTTTGAACTTTTCAAATGTTTCAGACTTATGTTTCATCGAGTAGATATACCCATATCTTCTCAAATCATCTGTGAAGTTCAGAAATTAATGATACTTGCCGTGAGCCTTAACACTCATCGGACCGCATACATCAATATGTATTATTTCCAATAAGTCAGTTGCTCGCTCCGGAGAATGGAGTCTTAGTCATCTTGCCCATGAGGCATGGTTCGCAAGCATCAAGTGATTCATAATCAAGTGATTCCAAAATCCCATCAGCATGGAGTTTCTTCATGCGCTTTACACCAATATGACCTAAACGGAAGTGCTACAAACAAGTTGCACAATCATTATTAACTTTGCATCTTTTGGTTTCAATATTATGATTATGTGTATCACTATGATCGAGATCCAATGAACTATTTTCATTGGGTGTGTAACCATATAAGGTTTTATTCATGTAAACAGAACAACAATTTATTCTCTTACTTAAATGAATAACCGTATTACAATAAACATGATCAAATCATATTCATGCTTAATGCAAACACCAAATAACACTTATTCAGGTTCAACACTAATCCCGAAAGTATAGGGAGTGTGCGATGATGATCATATCAATCTTGGAACCACCTCCAACACACATCGTCACTTCACCCTTAATTAGTCTCTGTTTATTCTGCAACTCCTGTTTCGAGTTACTAATCTTAGCAACTGAACTAGTATCAAATACTGAGGGGTTGCTATAAACACTAGTAAAGTACACATCAATAACATGTATATCAAATATACTTATGTTCACTTTGCCATCCTTCTTATCTGCCAATCACTTGGGGTAGTTCCGCTTCCACTGACCAGTCCCTTTGCAGCAGAAACACTTAGTCTCAGGCTTAAGACCAGACTTGGGCTTCTTCACTTGAGCAGCAACTTGCTTGCTGTTCTTCTTGAAGTTCCCCTTCTTCCCTCTGCCCTTTTCTTGAAACTAGTGGTCTTGTCTACCATCAACACTTGATGTTTTTCTCGATTTCTACCTTCGTCAATTTCCGCATTACGAAGAGCTTGGGAATCGTTTCCGTTATCCCTCGCATATCATAGTTCATCATGAAGTTCTATTAACTTGGTGATGGTGACTAGAGAATTCTGTCAATCACTATCTTATCTGGAAGATTAACTCCCACTTGATTCAAGCGATTGTAGTACTCAGACAATCTGAGCACATGCTCACTAGTTGAGCGATTCTCCTCCATCTTTTAGCTATAGAATTTATTGGAGACTTCATATCTCTCAACTCGGGTATTTGCTTGAAATATTAACTTCAACTCCTGGAACATCTCATATGCTCCATGACGTTCAAAACGTCTTTGAAGTCCCGATTCTAAGCCATTAAGCATGGTGCACTAAACTATCAAGTAGTCATCATATTGAGCTAGCCAAACATTCATAATGTCTGCATCTGCTCCTGCAATAGGTCCGTCACCTAGCGGTGCATCAAGGACATAATTCTTCTGTGCAGCAATGAGGATAAACCTCAGATCACGGATCCAATCCGCATCATTGCTACTAACATCTTTCAACAAAATTTTCTCTAGGAACATATCAAAATAAACACAGGGAAGCAACAATGCGAGCTATTGATCTACAACATAATTTGCAAAATACTACCAGGACTAAGTTCATGAAATTTAAGTTCAATTAATCATATTACTTAAGAACTCCCACTTAGATAGACATCCCTCTAATCCTCTAAGTGATTACGTGATCCAAATCAACTAAACCATGTCCGATCATCATGTGAGATGGAGTAGTTTCATTGGTGAACATCATTATGTTGATCATATCTACTATATGATTCACGCTCGACCTTTCGATCTCCGTGTTCCGAGGCCATATCTGTATATGCTTGGCTCGTCAAGTATAACCTGAGTATTCCGCGTGTGCAACTGTTTTGCACCCGTTGTATTTGAACGTAGAGCCTATCACACCCGATCATCACGTGGTGTCTCAGCATGAAGAACTTTCGCAACAGTGCATACTCAGGGAGAACACTTCTTGATAATTAGTGAGAGATCATCTTATAATGCTACCGTCAATCAAAGCAAGATAAGATGCATAAAAGATAAACATCATATGCAATCAAAATATGTGACATGATATGGCCATCATCATCTTGCGCCTTTGATCTCCATCTCTAAAGTACTGTCATGATCTCTATCGTCACCGGCATGACACCATGATCTCCATCATCTTGATCTATATCAATGTGTCGTCACACGGTCGTCTCGCCAACTATTGCTCTTGCAACTATTGCTATCGCATAGCGATAAAGTAAAGCAATTATTTGGCGCTTGCATCTTATGCAATATAGAGACAACCATAAGGCTTTTGCCAGTTGCCGATAACTTTAACAAAACATGATCATCTCATACAACAACTTATATCTCATCACGTTTTGACCATATCACATCACAACATGCCCTGCAAAAACAAGTTAGACGTCCTCTACTTTGTTGTTGCAAGTTTTACGTGGCTGCTACGGGCTTAAGCAAGAACCAATCTTACCTACGCATCAAAACCACAATGATAGTTTGTCAAGTTGGTGATGTTTTAACCTTCGCAAGGACCGAGCGTAGCCACACTCGGTTCAACTAAAGTTGGAGAAACTGTCACCCGCAAGCCACCTATGTGCAAAGCACGTCGGGAGAACCGGTCTCGCGTAAGCGTACGCGTAATGTCGGTCCGGGCCGCTTCATCCAACAATACCGTCGAACCAAAGTATGACATGCTGGTAAGAAGTATGACTTATATCGTCCACAACTCACTTGTGTTCTACTCGTGCATATAACATCAACATATAAAACCCTGGCTCGGATGCCACTGTTGGGGAACGTAGTAATTTCAAAAATTTCCTACACACACGCAAGATCATGTGATGCATAGCAACGAGAGGGGGAGTATGATCTACATACCTAGTAGATCGACAACGGAAGCGTTTGGTTGATGTAGTCGTACGTCTCCACGATCTGACCGATCAAGCACCGAAACTACGGCACCTCCGAGTTCTAGCACACGTTCAGCTCGATGACGATCCCCGGACTCCGATCCAGCAAAGTGTCGGGGAAGAGTTTCGTCAGCACGACGGCGTGATGACGATCTTGACGTACTACTGCTGCAGGGCTTCGCCTAAGCACCGCTACAATATTATCGAGGACTATGGTGGCTGGGGGCGCCGCACACGGCTAAGGAATAGATCACGTGGATCAACTTGTGTGTCCATGGGGTGCCCCTTGCCTCAGTATATAAAGGATGGAGGAGGAGGAGGCCAGCCAAGGCTAGGTGCGGCCAGGATGTGGAGTCCTACTAGGACTCCAAGTCCTAGTAGGAGTCCACCAAGAGGGGAGGAAGGGAGAAGGAAGTGGAGGAGAAGGAGAGGTGGCTGGCCCCCTTTTCCCTAGTCCAATTCGGACTAGAGGGGAGGGGGGGCGCAGCAGCCCCTTGGCCCTTTCTCCTCTTCCCACTAAAGCCCATCAAGGCCCATTGCTTCTCCCGTAACTACCCAGTACTTCGAAAAATACCCGAATCACTCAGAACCTTTCCGATGTCCGAATATAGTCGTCCAATATATCAATCTTTACGTCTCGACCATTTCGAGACTCCTCGTCATGTCCCCGATCTCATACGGGACTCCGAACTCCTTCGGTACATCAAAACTCATAAACTCATAATATAACTGTCATCGAAACCTTAAGCATGCGGACCCTACGGGTTCGAGAACAATGTAGACATGACCGAGACACGTCTCCAGTCAATAACCAATAGCGGGACCTGGATGCCCATATTGGCTCCTACATATTCTACGAAGATCTTTATCGGTCAGACCGCATAACAACATACGTTGTTCCCTTTATCATCGGTATGTTACTTGCCCGAGATTCGATCGTCGGTATCCAATACCTAGTTCAATCTCGTTACCGGCAAGTCTCTTTACTCGTTCTGTAATACATCATCCCGCAACTAACTCATTAGTTCCAATGCTTGCAAGGCTTAAGTGATGTGCATTACCGAGAGGGCCCAGAGATACCTCTCTGATAATCGGAGTGACAAAACCTAATCTCGAAATACGCCAACCCAACATGTACCTTTGGAGATACCTGTAGTACTCCTTTATAATCACCCAGTTACGTTGTGACGTTTGGTAGCACCCAAAGTGTTCCTCCGGTAAACGGGAGTTGCATAATCTCATAGTTATAGGAACATGTATAAGTCATGAAGAAAGCAATAGCAACATACTAAACGATCGGGTGCTAAGCTAATGGAATGGGTCATGTCAATCAGATCATTCACTTAATGATGTGATCCCATTAATCAAATAACAACTCATTGTTCATGGTTAGGAAACATAACCATCTTTGATTAACGAGCTAGTCAAGTAGAGGCATACTAGTGACACTTTGTTTGTCTATGTATTCACACATGTATTATGTTTCCGGTTAATACAATTCTAGCATGAATAATAAACATTTATCATGATATAAGGAAATAAATAATAACTTTATTATTTCCTCTAGGGCATATTTCCTTCAGTTCATCCCAGTCACTAGTAAAAACTGAATACTCCATATTATGTAGCCCCCAAGTACCAGGTTGTCATGCTTGCAGCAACCTGGGACTTATAATTGCTTATAAAAACTTCAATCACTGTATCCCCCAAGGGCCGGGTCATTATGCAATAATGAGCAGGGACTTTGTAAATATAATCATGTAGACTTGAGCAGTGATGTGTAGCCCCCAGGGGCCGGCTTAGTAAGATAATACTGAACCGGGACTTGATATATACTTCAATGAAAATAACATCTTATAACGTAGCTTCCATCGTAGGGCTTGAACCCACGTCCACAAGGTTAAGAGCTTTGTGCTTTACCAACTGAGCAATGGATCCTTCAATATTATGGACGAAAACTTGTGTACCTTAAATTGTTGAAAGGAGCAATTGGTAGCACCCAAGGGCCGGCTCATTATAATATGATGAGTCGGATCTTCAATAAGACTAGTAAAAATGACTTTGCATTAGCCCCCAAGCGACATGAGACTTGCATGTAATCTCAATTTGAATAATGTAGCCCCCAAGTGCCGGGTTGTAAGCCTGCAGCGACTCGGGACTATTCCTTCCATTGTAGAATAAATCATATCCTTTGATAAAATAATAGCCATTGCGCTAAAGCGACTTTGAAAACTCAGTAATACCGGTTGTTAATAACCATAAAAATCCAGCCATGTTGGCTATTCAAGATAATATAATCCGGTATGAAAACCTTATTCATTCAATATCATAATGAAAATTCAGCCAAGTTTGGCTATTTGAATAATATAACCCAATGATTTATAAGCGCATAATTCCAATGGCGCAATCCAAATATATATACTGGCGACTTATAGTCCAAAGCCAGGCCGGTTTAACAAACATGTTTCTGCATACAACAAGTTTAAAGTGTCCTGGCGGTTTACCGCCGGACGGGTCATAATGCCCAACATATAACCCGGGTTTATAACCAAGGCTGCACTTAAGAATAAACAAATATGAAATATATCATACATGTGACATTGAATCACATTGTTGGTTTTACCAACTTTTTGTAGTAAAGGTGATAACCCAAATTTTGAGTACTGATAACTCCTTCCATATTGTGCCGGTTTATGATAAAACCGTACCGGGTTGTGATACACACCGGTTTATCCATATTCAATTTTGGCGACTTATAGTCGAAACCAGACCGGGCTGATAGTCTCCGGATTATGATTTGATAGTGTACTAACAACTTGCTCCACTTACGGAATTCATGTATGCATAATCCTTTATGTTCCTGAATATAAAAAAGCATCCTTGTTGGCTGACCAACTGATTGTATGGTAGAGGTAAAAACATCAATCCGGAGTGCTGATAACTCCTAGCCCTCTTGCCGGTTCATGTAGAAATCATATTGGGCTAAAAAGCCGTTGATTTATTCATATAAGGTTGGTGACATCTAGTCAAGACCATTCGGAGCAATGCGCTACTAGTTTAGAATCTGATCATGTACTAACAACGAAGCACTGAAAGTCATGCCGGTTTATAATGAACACCGGTTTGTCAAAAAAATGTTTATAAATCCCTTATCATGAAAATAAGAAAAATAACAGAAATATGCAAGGCTTTTCATGGGCTGCCAGGCCCTAAATCGAGGCTTTTCATGGGCTGCCAGACCGCTGAGTTAAACCATTTTGCAAAGCCTTTTTAAGATGGACCTCAATCTTTAACCAAACACCGATTTAACTTTAACAAGTTCAGGGTCCATGGGATTGACTTGTGAAACGTTCGATGGGTTATACCAGGTTTACCTGGATGGAGTGACTTACTTAAAGAGGCAGGATAACCCGGGGTTTTAGGTGTATACACCAGGCTTCCAAGCCATGGCTTGATAGCCCATTACAAGTGTAGATTCTAAGTTCATTTCGATAACAAAGAATCCCCAAGTAACGTTTTGAGCTGTGCTCAGTGGGTGCCTATGTTTGAGTTGTTGTTTTACAACACTCTCTTTGGCCCCGGATTGATTTGGCTTTGAGCCGATCAAGAGGTGTGACTATGGTTCGGATACGACCAAGCCCCCAAGTGATCCTGTGGCATTACGTCGATCAAGAGTTGTAGCTATGGTTCGGATACGACCAAGCCCCCAAGTGATGTTGTGGCATTGCGCCGATCAAGAGGTGTAGCTATGGTTCGGATACGACCAAGCCCCCAAGTGATCAATAATATGATAAGCCAATAAGGCAGGCTACCCATGTTTGAACCGCGCATCATGGCAGCAGGTCCTCTTCGTCCACCTTTAACTTTTTGCAAGAGATAAATTCTTCTTGAACTGGATTGTAAACCGGAATCTTCATTTTCAACCGGAAATTTTCTGACGGCCTTTCAACTCGAACTTGTGAGAAGTTAATTCCTTTTTGAACCAGAAATTCTTAAACGGGATTTGAGAGCTTCAGAGCTTCGTAGGAGAACAGATTTCCCTTGAACCGGATTTTAAACCGACATTCTTCATTTTGAACCGGAAATTTTTTGACGGCCCTTAAATTTTCATCTATATGGTAGTAGCCTCCGGGACCGGGTTATCTTTCCCTCCAGCATCCTGGAGTTCTTGACTTCACTGAAAAGTCGGCAACCTTTGCTGAGTCATATCATTGTAACCTCCGAGTCTCAGGGCGACTTGAGGAGTTGGCTTGAGATTCTTCATAATTAACCGTGATATAGACCGGTTTGAATCTCGCATGGGACAACTTGCAAACCGGAGTAATTGCTCTTTTAAGAAAGCAATATATAATTTATAAAAATATGCTGGATGGATTTCACCTGATGCGTCAAGTCAGCAATTATCACCGCGGAGTTGATGATCACCGTGGTGAAACTGAAAACAATCACGGCCGAGTCGGCCGCGGGAACAGACAGATGAGTCAGCCGGGGTGTTGTAAGCCGGTGCGGACGAGCAAGTTGTCCTCCTCGTTGTAAGCCGGCACGGACGCGTGAACCGGCCGCGAGAGCGGACGGGCGAGTCATCCGTGGCGTTGTAAGGCGGCGCGGACGGGCAAATCGGCCGACGTGTTGATGCAAAATGGACCGCAACACACATATCCGTGAAGCTGTGCGGCACAGCCGAATGTGCATTCGTGGTATAATGGCATAAACAATTGTCCTGTATAAAAATGTTACAGGGTAGAGTAATTGTTCTTTAATAAAAACAATAAGTGTTTAATAAGATAAGTTTAGATAGATATCACCTAATGTTTGTGAATGACCGATGATCTGTATGTAACATGCATAGATAACTTTTCCGTGCTGTCACTGAATTTCGTTTGGTCCTTATGTATATGCATCAAAAGGATTTTGAACAACACTTGACCACTTTGACTTTTCGTCCAACCAGGCCTTCTTGTCCTTTCTTGAAAACAGGATTGACTTCTCTTCATGAGTTAATGGCACGCCTCTGGCTGATTTGACTTGTCCTGAGTGTGTGCACGGAGCGAGGGTAGCAGCAAAAGGATCGGCCGACTCCCATGTAAAATATGGATTTTTGACCGTGGTTGATCACATTCCCTGTTTGCATCTCAGTAATTGTCGGTTTGGGCATATTGCTTTTTGCACGATGCGTCCGCCAAATATGGCCAGCAGGCAAACTTCTAGGCGCTGCAACAACCACGTTTCCGTCTCAGTACATGTTTGATGCTTACTGTCATTTGACTCTTGATGTGATGGCTTGTCCTTTGTGACCACGTGAGAGCTTCCTTCGAGGTCTTGCTGGCATCATACCCTCAGCTGGGATCTGAAAATTTGTGCAAACAGTAGACTTTCAACTTGAGGCAAAACCGAGGCAGCTCAGTGGCCATAGCAGAGGAGCGCCGGTGGCTCGGCCGCGGAGGTGAGCTGGCGACATCGGCTCAGCAACAGAGGCGCGCTGGCAAGGGACAGTCGCGGCCACAGAAGTGACGACGGGGCGGCGACTTGTGGCTTCAGGCGAATTGCGGCAGAAAACCAGCTCAACTCGGAGCGGCGCGAAGCTACACAAAACAGAGGCGAGGTGGGACCGCAGCGAAGAGCGGCCGGAGGAAAAAGGGCGTCGAAGCAACTGGCGGCTCAGGCTACAACCGGAGCAGGAAAGCGTCAAGGCGGAGGTTGCGAGCGTGGACAGTGGAGGAGTTCGGGTCATGGCCGGCTCCATTTCCGTCTCATGGTGTTGAGGCCAGCGTTTACCAGCTCGACCGGGGCAGCCCAAGGCAGACGGCGGAGCGGGCGAAGGCGATGGCCATTTGGAGCGGCGGCTCAGAGGTGGCCAACGGCTCAACAAAGGCGGCTCAAAGTACAGCCTGGGGCCGGTCAGCGCGCAAGCAACGGCGACTTGTGGGAGGTGGCCTGAGGAGAGTCAGGCACCGCGGCGACCGGCGATGGTAACTTGGCAGCGGTAGCACGCCGGTGGAGGCCAGTAGCTGAACACGAGGTCCGCGCGGGGGCGGCTCGGAACGTGGTTACGGTCAGCAGAGAACGAATCCAACCCCCGTCCCAGTCTTCGTCCAATTCGTTCTTGGTTTGATCCCCACGTCGTATCTTCCGGATCGTGGGTTTTCTTTTTTTCTCTTATATGGTAATTTTCCCTTGAGGATTTGAGTACATGCATACTTGCATCTAGTACCTTGTCAATTTTGCGTGATGGTTCATCTTCATCTGAGCTCGGGATTTGAAGCGAACCCGCATATGTCAGATGCTCTGGACGCGATCTGCTTCATGCATAGCTTCAACAAAAAAAAACAATGAGGGTATGATTTGGAGCGACTTTGCAGCGCAAAAACTCCTGTCCGGCTTGGCTTATAGCGGCGACACAGTGAAAAATCGATCTGATTTTGATGAGTCGTACGGGCGCGCACTGCCCAACCCTAATTTCTCTTCAACTTGTATTCCCAGATCTAAAGTTTAAACCTGTGTGATTGTTTCGTGCCGGCTCCGAAGTTAATCATGTTCCATAACGAACTTTTCAGTTCTTCCTCATCCGACTAAATCACGAGCTTCTCGAACCCTAGGAGAGATCCCTCCAAGAACTCATCACCACCGTGCGCAGGCCCCACGGTGGGCTCCAACTATCGTGGATTTGTCACGGCAGATGTCCTAGTGTGAGGACTTAGTCGCGAGGCCAACACATCTATGTGGTAGCTTGAGAGGGGTTGAGCGGGACGAGAGACGCGATGTTTTACCCAGGTTCGGCCCCTCACGGTGGAGGTAAAAGCCTACATCCTGTTTCATTGATATTGATGATGATGATCATGGTTAAAAGTGTGCTCTATCTCGAGAGCTATTGTCTAAACCTAACTTGTCCAACTTATGAAACTTGTCCCTCTTCTCCCTTTTGGGGAGCCCTGCCCCTCCTTATATATGTTGAAGGGCGGGTTACATGTGGAGTCCTATTAGGATTAGGACTAGTCTATTTTCTAATACAAATCGGATACAAGTCTGGGTCTTGACTCCTTGTAAGGGAAATACACCTTTTCTCTTAAACCGGCCCACCATTAGCATAAACCAGCCTTCTGGGCCTTGGGCCTTGTCATCCGTCTGTCCCACCTGCCGGGTTACCAGTGAGTCATAATGTTCAGGCGGGTTGCTTGTAAACTGCCAAGTTAGGGCGGGTCGCTAGTGAATCGCCAAGTGTCAGCCGGGTCTCAAGTAAACCGCCAAGTCCGGCCGATTTATACTTCCGTCCGGTTTACGCTGCAGGGTATATCCCCGACAATACCACATACCTATTCATTTTCGGAGTCTGAAACGTTCCGGAAAGTGTCCCTTATGTATTCCTCCGGGGTTACGGTTTCAATAACATTGGTTTCAACATTTATAGGATTACCTGAGATATAATGTTTGATTCTTTGACCGTTCACCTTCGGATTTGTGCCTTCGAAGTTGTTGATTTTTATGGCACCGGAACAATAGACCTCCTCAATAACGTAAGGACCTTCCCATTTAGAGAGAAGTTTTCCTGCAAAAAATCTTAAACGAGAGTTGTATAGCAATACATAATCACCTACATTAAACTCACGCTTTTGTATCCTTTTGTCATGCCATATTTTAACCTTTTTTAAATAATTTGGCATTCTCATAGGCCAGGGTTCTCCATTCATCAAGTGAGGTAATGTCAAATAACCTCTTTTCACCGGCAAGTTTGAAATCATAATTAAGCTCTTTAATTGCCCAATAAGCCTTATGTTCTAGTTCGAGAGGTAAGTGACATGCTTTTCCATAAACCATTTTATACGGAGACATACCCATAAGATTTTTATATGCAGTTTTATAGGCCCATAATGCATCATCAAGTTTCTTGGACCAATTCTTTCTAGATCTATTAACAATCTTTTGCAAAATTAATTTGAGTTCTCTATTGCTCAATTCTACTTGACCACTAGACTGTGGGTGATAAGGAGATGCATGTAACGCCCCAGATATAACTTTCCCAATTTGTACTCCAACTCTTGCCGTTTCCGGCGTTAAGTTATATTTATTTCTCGGGTTCGGGTCTTTGTCTCCGTGTGTTGTTTTCGTTTTCATGCATCTAATATCATGTCATCATGTGCATTGCATTTGCATACATGTTCATCTCATGCATTCGAGCATTTTCCCGTTGTCCGTTTTGCATTCTGGCGCTTCGTTCTCCTCCGGTGGTCATTTCTAGCTTTCTTTCATGTGTGGGGATTAAACATATCCGGATTGGACCAAGACTTGCCAAGCGGCCTTGGGTTACTACCGGTAGACCGCCTGTCAAGTTTCGTATCATTTGGACTTCGTTTGATACTCCAACGGTTAGCCGAGGGACAGAAAAGGCCTCGTGTGTGTTGCAGTCCAACACCCCTCCAATTTGGCCCAAAACCCACCAAACTCTACTCCATCACCAAGAGCGTTTGATCACGATCGCGTGACCGAAAACCACACCTCATTTGGACTCTCCTAGCTCCACTTATGCCTATAAATACACCCCCTTCGTTTCCGGATCTCTCTTCCCCACGAAACCCTAGCAAAAAAACAGAGATCCCGCCGCTGACGGACATGTCCGGAGCCTAGCCGGACATGTCCGCCGCGCCCCCTCGCCCACTCCCCAAGCGCCACGTGGCCCGCGCCACTCGCCTCCGCCGCCGGCCCGCCAGGCCCGAGCCGGCCCCCGACGCCGCGCTCCCGGGCCAGAGGAGCGCCGCCGCCGCCTCCCTTCGTCCCCAACTCCGCTGCCCGCGCCGCCGTGCTCCATCAATGCCGGCCGGCCCGCTCCGCTCCGGCAAGCCGCCGCCTCGCCGCCAACCACCCGCGGCGCCCCTCGCCGCCACCGGCCGCCGCCGCCCCGGGCGCCCACCGGCCGGATCCGGTGCCCCAAGTCCCTCCCCGACCGCCCCTGCTCCAGATCCGGCGATCTCCACCGTCTCCGGTCGCCTACAGGAACTCTGGCGAGCTCCCCGGTGAACCTCGTTCCGCGTGCAAATCTGGATCTGAGATCTATATCGGTTGACTTTCTCTCCCGAAACCCTAGTTTTCGAGCATACTTTGACCGGTGATATCTCCGCATCCGTAGCTCCGTTTTGGACATATAGTATATCAAAATGTTCGCCTCGACTAGTACATCATTTATTCCATTGCATCATTTTCATTTGAGTTCATCTTGATGCCCGAAATGCTGCTAGAAGGAGGCTTCGTGAGATATTTGTCAGATCTGCTAGTTCATCTTAGACTTTTGTCATTTTTGCCATGATTTATGTGTGCATGATATGCCTGTGAGTCCTTCATTTGTTTTGTTAAACATTTTGTCATCTTTCCAGAGGTGCAACCCATGCATTTTTAGGATGTGTGTGGTGACTTGTGCAAGCTTGCAAAGTGAGGCACCCGGTAAATCTGTTTTCAGGGACTTTGTTGTTTTCACTAAGTCTGGGATTATTTAGTTCATGATGCCATATGTTCTTGCTGTTTCCTAGTGATCCGTGCCTCTTTTGAGGATGATCTGTAAAGGAGTTTTGTTAATCATGTTATGCTCTATCCTTCCATGTCTTTACTTGCAATTATGGAGCACCCTAGCTTGAGTCAATCGAGCTCTACATTTGCTTCGTTGTGAATCTGGGCAGATCATCAACTCGTTTGCGATTTTGCCGGAGTTATTGTAGTTGATCCGTGCATGCTATGCCATTGTTCTTGCCATGTCTAGCTAGAATTTTGTGCCTTCTTAATGGATGTATGCTTGACTTGCCATGACTTGCACCGTAGTGAGTGCATCGAGCTCGTTTACATGCCTTCGTGAGTTAAATTCCAGCATGTCTCAGTTTTCACTAAGTCTGAAAACTGATTGTATTTGAGCTATGTTCGTGTGCTTGTTAGTATATTTTGTGATCCCTTTTGGCCTCAGGTCACTTAGGGACTTTTGTTAAGCTTGTTGAGTAGCTCCATGCCATGTTCTTACTTATCTTAATCAGGTCATGTTTCATGTTGTTTTGTTGCTCCGAAGAGGGCTTCGTGATCTGAAATTTCACACTAGTATTAATTTCACCAAGTCTGGAATCTGTTTTGCAGTTGCGTTTTTGCCATGCTTGTTTGAACCTCATAATGGATGAATTGGCCGTGGCTCAGTGCTAGTATTTTGTTAAGCATCTTGTGTGCATCCCTGCCATGTATTTGGTTGACATGTTTGGTGGCTGTAGCATGTTCATTTCGTTGCATTTAGATGCATACGTGCTGCAAATCGCAGACCGGTGTCATATCTTAAAACGCTTGCCATTTTCAAACCGTAACTCCGATTCTAGCGTTCTTTATATCATTTTCAAGCGATTTCATCCCATCTTTCCAGTGGCACACTTTTTTTTCCAAGTAGAGGCCAGGTTCATGCATTTCCTGTCATATCTTGCATTTTGCATCCCGCATCGCATCCCGCATAGCATGTCATCATTGCATCTTATTGTTTGAGTTTGCACGTGGTTGATTGTATCCTTGTTGCTTGTTTGTGTTGATTGGGTAGAGCCGGGAGACGAGTTCGCTAACGAGGAGCCCGTTGAGTTTGCTTTTGAGGATCCAGTCAACTCTGACAGCTTTGTAGGAAAGATGATCATACCCTCGAAATCACTACTATCTTTGCTATGCTAGTTTGCTCGCTCTTTTGCTATGACAATGCTACGATGCCTACCTTTTGCTTGTCAGCCTCCCAATTGCCATGTTGAAACTCTAACCCACCATGTCCTAGCAAACCGTTGATTGGCTATGTTACCGCTTTGCTCAGCCCCTCTTATAGCGTTGCTAGTTGCAGGTGAAGATTGGAGCCGTTACTGATTGGAGCATTTATTTACTTGTTGGGATATCATTATATTGCTATGTTATCTTAATTCATATATATACTTGGTAAATGGTGGAAGGCTCGGCCTCTCGCCTAGTGTTTTGTTCCACTCTTGCCGCCCTAGTTTCCGTCATATCGGTGTTAATGTTCCCGGATTTTGCGTTCCTTACACGGTTGGGCTATAATGGGAACCCCTTGATAGTTCGCCTTGATTAAAGCTTTTCCAGCAATGCCCAACATTGGTTTTACCATTTGCCACCTAGCCTTTTTTCCCCTTGGGTTTCCGAAGCCTGAGGGTCATCCTTATTTTAGCCCCCCCACGGGCCAGTGCTCCTCTGAGTGTTGGTCCGACCGAGTAGACTGCGGGGCCACCTCGGGGCAACTTGAGGTTTGGTTTTACTCGTAGGATGTCTCATCTGAGTGTGCCCTGAGAACGAGATATGTGCAGCTCCTATCGGGATTTGTCAGCACATTCGGGCGGTGTTGCTGGTCTTGTTTTAGCCTGTCGACTCGTCTTGTTGTACCGGGATACCGAGTCTGATCGGTGTATCTCGGGTGGAGGTCTATTCCTTCATTGACCGTGAGAGCTTGTCATGGGCTAAGTTGGGACTCCCCTGCAGGGATTGAACTTTTGAAAGTCGTGCCCGCGGTTATGGGCAGATGGGAATTTGTTAATGTCCGGTTGTAGATAACTTGAACAAAACTTAATTAAAATAAATCAATCGTGTGTGTTACCGTGATGGCCCCTTCTCGGCGGAGTCCGGGAAGTGGACACGGTGTTGGAGTTATGCTTGCGCAGGTTGTTTCTCTAGATTCTCGCTCGTGCTTTGCCTCCTCTTCTCGCTCTCTTTTGCGTATAAGTTAGCCACCATATATGCTAGTAGCTTGCTGCAGCTCCACATATACTTGCCTTATCCTTCATATAAGCTTAAATAGTCTTGATCGCGAGGGTGCGAGATTGCTGAGTCCCTGTGGCTCACAGATACTATCACTCCAGATGTAGGTCCAGGTGATTCCGCTCTAGGTGACGATTACGAGCTCAAGTGGGAGTTCGACGAGGACTCTCAGCGTTACTACGTGTCTTTTCCTGATGATCAGTAGTGGTGCCTAGTTGGGGTTCAATTCAGGGCCTTGTCGCATGTTGGGTTCTTTTCTATTTTGGCGCCATAGTCGGGCCATGAGTGTTTGTATGTTGCATGTTATTTATGTACTTTGATGTGACGTGGCGAGTGTAAGCCAACTATGTATCTCCTCTTATTACTTATATTACATGGGATGTTTGTGATGATTGCCTAACTTGCGACAATGCTTTCAATGCGGTTATGTCTCTAAGTCGTGCCTCGACACGAGGGAGCTATAGCCGCATCGAGGGCGTTACAAGTTGGTAATCAGAGCCTTCCCCGACCTTAGGAGCCCCATTGCTTGATCGTTTTTAGCAGCCGAGTTGTGTCTAGAAAAAATGTTTTGAGTCATTTAGGAATTATATATCGGAGAGCTTAGGAATTCTTTTTACTTCCAAGTCTCCTCATCGCTCTTGTAAGTCATCCTGACGTAGAGTTTTGACTCTTCTCTTCTCAAATTTCACTAAAAAAAATTTTAGGATCACGCGAGTATCTTGGAATCGTTCCGATGGCTTATGATGAGAATACTGTATTGGTGCCTCCTGTCAGGGGTTTAGTGGAAGTGTCCCGGGGAGTTGAGCTCTGAGGTGTTGTCATCATAATTTTATCGTTGCAATTCTGGAATACTTGAGATATGTTCGCCGACATCGAAAATCTCTTTTATGCAGTTCGTTGGTGAGATAACCTCGACGCCACCCAGTACTGGGGCGGGAGTTCGGGAGTATCGCCATAACTTGTATAACGGATACTTTTCGAAGGTTGAGGTAGATGGTTTCCGAAGCTTTCTTGGTTATGTGTTGAAGGATGGATACAGCTGGATGTAGGAATTGCTAGTTTGGGTGAGATATTATGCTTCCCCTGTATCCCCAACACCTGATTGCATAACCAGAAAATTTCGGGAGTTTCATAGGTGGGATTTCTCGTAGCTCTAGTTTTTCTTTCACGGATATTGGTTTGAGATTGGGATTTCTTACCGATTATTCGTTCTCGAGCCGTGCCTTGTTGAATTAATTCTTCTACCTAATTCTATGTAGCTTCTCAATTTAGGGATATGTGACCACTTCAAGAGAAATGCATTCGTTCATTTTGTTCGGATGTGAAGACTTTATGTTGCAATTTTCATTCCGTTGGTTTCAGCTTCATTTATCTGTCAATGTGCTAATGGTGGTCAACCTCTTCAGGATGGCTCCTCCAATGCGCACGACTCCGAATCCTGATCCGCCACCACCTCCACCTCCTCCGGAGGCATGGCAAGCTGTGATGGACGCAACCAATGCAAACACACAGTTGATCATGCAAATTCTCCAAGAGCGCAATCAAGGCAGTCAAGGGAATCAAGGCAACAATCAGCACCACTTTGCTACACTGAACCAGTTCCTTGCTAATGGTCCAAAGACGTTCAGCAATTGTGTTGAGGCTTCCGATGCTGACGATTGGCTTGTGGATCTGGGCAAGCATTTTGAATGCAGCAACGTCAGGCCTGAAGATTTCATCAAGTTTGCTTCTTTCCAACTCAAAGATCAGGCTGCAGAATGGTTCCAGCAGTATAAGGATTCCAGAGGTGGACGTCTGATCACTTGGGATGATTTTCGTCAAGATTTCCGAGCTCATCACATCCCTCAAAGTGTGGTTGAAAGTAAGCGTCAGGAATTCCGCAATCTGAAGCAAGGCTCTTTGTCTGTCTATGACTACAACAAGTTGTTCCAGAAGCTCGCTCGCTTTGCCAAGCAGGACGTCCCTGATGAGAAGAGCATGATATACCAGTTCAGGGGTGGTCTTAGAGAAGAAATTCAGCTCGCTTTTGTCCTCTTTGAGCCGTTGAGATACGATGAGTTCTACAACATGGCACTGAAGCAAGAGGCTGCTCAGTTGAGGTGTGATGCTTCCAAGAAGCGAGCCAGAGATGCTACTCCTTCTTCCTCTACTCAAGTGGCCAAGCAGCAGAAGTATTGGCTTCCTCCTCCTCCATTCCGTCAGCCGTATCAGCAGAAGAGCAAAGCTGGCAGTGGTTCTTCCCACCCACCCAACCCTGGCTTTCAGAACAAGTCTTCGTCTCAACCTCCAAGACCGAGTGCTCCGTACCACCGTCTGCTTTCAGAGGTCACGTGCAACAAGTGCCAACAGAAGGGTCACTATGCCAACAAGTGTTTCAACCAGAGGCGTCTTCCTCCTCCTCCTCCTCCTGTGAGATCGGCAAGTACAGCTGTGGTCAAGCATAACCCCAAGCATGCCAAGGTCAACTTGATGAGCGCAGCTCAGGCAGAGGATTCTTCAGATGTCATCATGGGTAACCTTCCTGTTAATGATATCCCTGCAAAAGTACTTTTTGATACGGGTGCATCGCATTCTTTCTTGTCATGCCCGTTTGCTTTGAAGCACGATGTTGATACTGATATTATGCCCAAGGCCATGCAAGTTGTTTCTCCCGGCAAGCTTTTGACTTCGAGTTTGGTTGCTCCCGATATCTCTATCACGTTGGGCGACTACAAGTTTCTTTCTTCTCCTATGGTTCTTGGTAACTCCGATATTGATCTTATTCTCGGGATGGATTGGCTTTCTAAGCACAAGGCTCAGCTTGATTGTGCAGCCAGGCAGATTCAATTGACTCATTCGTCTGAGGATGTAATTGTCTTTGCCGCTCATGATGATACCATCCGTCTATTTTCTCTCATTGAGAAGGGTGAAATGGATGCTATCTCGCAAATTCCAGTCGTTTGTGAGTATCAAGACGTCTTTCCAGAAGAGCTCCCAGGAATGCCTCCACACCGGCCAGTTGAATTCGTTATTGATCTTGAGCCTAGCACGGAACCTGTGTGCAAACGTCCTTACAAGCTCGGACCTGAAGAGTTGAAGGGGCTGAAGAAACAACTTGATGAGCAAGAGAGAATAGGTCTCATCCGCCCTAGTTCTTCTCCGTGGGGTTGTGGTGTTCTTTTTGTGAAGAAGAAGGATGGTTCAGAACGACTTTGTGTTGATTACCGTCCATTGAACAAGAAGACCATCAAGAACAAGTACCCACTTCCCAACATCAATGAGCTGTTCGAACAACTCAAAGGTGCTCAAGTATTCTCCAAGCTTGATCTCCGTATGGGTTATCATCAGATTCGAATCCGTGAGCAAGATATTCCCAAGACGGCGTTCAGGACAAGCTTTGGTTCTTATGAATACACCGTCATGTCTTTTGGCCTCGTCAACGCTCCTCCGACGTTCTCTCGCATGATGAACTTCATCTTCAACGCCTACACCAATGACTTTGTTTTGGTCTATCTCGACGACATTCTGGTTTTCTCCAAGAACAAGGAAGATCATGCCAAGCATTTGCGTTTGATGCTTGATAAGCTCAGGGAACATCAGTTCTACGCCAAGTTCTCCAAGTGTGAATTTTGGCTCGATGAGGTTCTTTACCTTGGTCATATCATCTCTGCCAAGGGTATTGCGTGAATCCTGAGAAGGTGTCTGCAATTGTGAATTGGGAACCTCCTCAGAATGTGAAGCAACTCCGCAGTTTCCTTGGTCTCACAAGCTATTGCCGAAGATTCTTTGAAAACTTTTCTAAGATCACAAAGCCTCTCTCAAATCTTCTCCAGAAGCACGTCAAGTACGTTTGGTCTCCGGAGTGTGATATTGCTTTCAACACTTTGAAAGAGAAGTTGATCACTGCTCCAGTTCTGACTCCGCCTGATGAATCCAAACCGTACGAGGTCTTTTGTGATGCCTCTCTCCAAGGTCTTGGCGCAGTTTTGATGCAAGAGAAGAAAGTTGTTGCTTATACCTCTCGCCAGTTGAAGCCTAATGAGAAGAACTACCCCACTCATGATCTCGAGTTGGAGGCAGTTGTGCATGCTTTGTTGACTTGGAGACATCTTCTATTGGGAAGAAAAGTGGATATTTTCACTGATCACAAGAGTCTCAAGTACATCTTCACTCAGCCTAATCTCAACCTCAGGCAAACTCGATGGGTCGAAATGATTCAAGAGTATAATCCGAGTATCGAGTATACTCCAGGCAAGGCCAATGTGATCGCTGACGCTTTGAGCAGGAAAGCGTATTGCAACAGTCTGATTCTTAAGCCTCATCAACCCGAGCTTTGTGAAGCTTTCCGCAAACTTAATCTGCAAGCTGTTCCTCAAGGTTTCCTCGCCAACCTTCAAGTCTCTCCTACCTTAGAAGACCAGATTCGCCAAGCCCAGCTTCTTGATGCTATGGTGAAAAAGGTGAAGATTGGGATTGCCAAGAGTCAGTCCAAGTACAAGTGCTACCGCCTTGATGACAAGGACACTCTCTTCTTCGAGGATCGAATTGTTGTACCCAAAGGTGAACTTCGTAAAGTGATCATGAACGAGGCTCACAATTCTCTCCTCTCCATTCACCCTGGGAGTACGAAGATGTATCAGGATCTCAAGCAAGCTTATTGGTGGACTCGAATGAAGCGCGAGATCGCTCAATTCGTGAATGAATGTGATGTCTGCAGAAGAGTGAAGGCAGAACACCAAAGGCCAGCTGGTCTCCTCCAACCTCTTGCCATTCCAGAATGGAAGTTTGACCACATTGAAATGGACTTCGTGACTGGGTTTCCAAAGTCCAAGCGTGGCAATGATGCTATATTCGTTGTCATCGACAAGCTCACCAAAGTGGCTCACTTTCTGCCTATCAAAGAGTCGATCACTGCAGCTCAATTGGCGGAACTCTATACCTCTCGAATTGTCTCTCTGCACGGTATTCCTCAAGTGATATCTTCAGACCGTGGCAGCATCTTTACCTCCAAGTTTTGGGATTCTTTTCAGAAGGCCATGGGCACCAGCATCCGCTTCAGCACTGCTTTCCATCCTCAAACAAGCGGTCAAGTCGAGCGTGTTAACCAGATTCTTGAAGATATGCTCAGGGCTTGTGTGATCTCTTTCGGCATGAAGTGGGAGGATTGTCTTCCTTATGCTGAATTTTCATACAACAACAGTTTTCAAGCAAGTTCGGGCAAGGCCCCATTTGAAATTCTGTATGGCAGGAAGTGCCGTATCCCTCTCAACTGGTCTGAAACCGGTGAACGTCAGCTGCTGGGTAATGACTTAATCACAGAGGCAGAAGAAATGTGCAAAGTCATTCGTGATAACCTCAAAGCAACCCAATTCCACCAGAAGAGCTACTATGATAGTAAGCATCGTGATTTGGCTTTCGAGATCGGAGATCATGTTTACCTCCGCGTCTCTCCTATGAAGGGTACTCGTCGCTTCGGTATCAAAGGGAAGCTTGCCCCTAGATACATGGGACCTTTCAAGATTGTCAGCAAGAGAGGCGACCTCGCCTATCAACTCGAGCTTCCTTCAAACTTTGCAAATGTTCATGATGTGTTTCACGTCTCTCAGCTTCGAAAGTGCTTCAAGACTCCTGACCGCACGGTCAACTTCGAGGACATTGAGCTCCAAGAAGATCTCTCCTATTGTGAGCACCCAGTTGCTATTCTTGAAGAGACCGAACGCAAGACTCGCAACAAGTCAATCAAATTTCTCAAAGTCAAGTGGTCTCACCATTCCGACCGTGAAGCTACCTGGGAATGCGAGGATCACCTCCGTTCTGAGTACCCGGCGTTCTTTCAGTCCTAGATCTCGGGACGAGATCCTTTCGTAGTGGTGGAGTGTTGTAACGCCCCAGATATAACTTTCCCAATTTGTACTCCAACTCTTGCCGTTTCCGGCGTTATGTTATATTTATTTCTCGGGTTCGGGTCTTTGTTTCCATGTGTTGTTTTCATTTTCATGCATCTCATATCATGTCATCATGTGCATTGCATTTGCATACGTGTTCATCTCATGCATTCGAGCATTTTCCCCGTTGTCCGTTTTGCATTCCGGCGCTTCGTTCTCCTCCGGTGGTCATTTCTAGCTTTCTTTCGTGTGTGGGGATTAAACATTGCCGGATTGGACCGAGACTTGCCAAGCGGCCTTGGGTTACTACCGGTAGACCGCCTGTCAAGTTTCGTATCATTTGGACTTCGTTTGATACTCCAACGGTTAACCGGGGGACCGAAAAGGCCTCGTGTGTGTTGCAGCCCAACACCCCTCCAATTTGGCCCAAAACCCACCAAACTCTGCTCTATCACCTAGAGCATTCGATCACGATCGCGTGGCCGAAAACCGCACCTCATTTGGACTCTCCTAGCTCCACTTATGCCTATAAATACAACCCCCTTCGTTTTCGGATCTCTCTTCCCCACAAAACCCTAGCAAAAAAACAGAGATCCCGCCGCCGACGGACATGTCCGAAGCCTAGCCGGACACGTCCGCCGCGCCCCCTCGCCCACTCCCCAAGCGCCACGTGGCCCGCGCCACTCGCCTCCGCCGCCGGCACGCCAGGCCCGAGCCGGCCCCCGACGCCGCGCTCCCGGGCCAGAGGAGCGCCGCCGCCGCCTCCCTTCGTCCCCAGCTCCGCTGCCCGCGCCGCCGTGCTCCATCAACACCGGCCGCCCCGCTCCGCTCCGGCAAGCCGCCGCCTCGCCGCCAACCGCCCGCGGCGCCCCTCGCCGCCACCGGCCGCCGCCGCCCCGGGCGCCCACCGGCCGGATCCGGTGCCCCAAGTCCCTCTCCGGCCGCCCCCGCTCCAGATCCAGCGATCTCCACCGTCTCCGGTCATCTACAGGAACTCCGGCGAGCTCCCCGGCGAACCTCGTTCCGCGTGCAAATCTGGATCTGAGACCTATATCGGTTGACTTTCTCTTCCGAAACCCTAGTTTTCGAGCATACTTTGACCGGTGATATCTCCGCATCTGTAGCTCCGTTTTTGACATATAATATATCAAAATGTTCGTCTCGACGAGTACATCATTTAATTCCATTGCATCATTATCATTTAAGTTCAGCTTGATGCCCGAAATGCTGCTAGAAGGAGGCTTCGTGAGATATTTGTCAGATCTGCTAGTTCATCTTAGACTTTTGTCATTTTTGCCATGATTTATGTGTGCATGATATGCCTGTGAGTCCTTCATATGTTTTGTTAAACATTTTGTCATCTTTCCAGAGGTGCAACCCATGCATTTTTAGGATGTGTGTGGTGACTTGTGCAAGCTTGCAAAGTGAGGCACCCGGTAAATCTGTTTTCAGGGACTTAGTTGTTTTCACTAAGTCTGGGATTATTTAGTTCATGATGCCATATGTTCTTGTTGTTTCCTAGTGATCTGTGCCTCTTTTGAGGATGATTAGTAAAGGAGTTTTGTTAATCATGTTATGCTCTGTCCTTCCATGTCTTTACTTGCAATTATGGAGCACCCTAGATTGAGTCAATCGAGCTCTACTTTTGCTTCGTTGTGAATCTGGGCAGATCGTCAACTCGTTTGTGATTTTGCCGGAGTTATTGTAGTTGATCCGTGCATGCTATGCCATTGTTCTTGCCATGTCTAGCTAGAATTTTGTGCCTTCTTAATGGATGTATGCTTGCCTTGCCATGACTTGCACCATAGTGAGTGCATCGAGCTCGTTTACATGCCTTCGTGAGTTAAATTCCAGCATGTCTCAGTTTTCACTGTCTGAAAACTGATTGTGTTTGAGCTATGTTCGTGTGCTTGTTAGTATATTTTGTGATCCCTTTTGGACTCAGGTCACTTAGGGACTTTTGTTAAGTTTGTTGAGTAGCTCCATGCCATGTTGTTACTTATATTAATCAGGTCATGTTTCATGTTATTTTGTTGCTCCGAAGAGGGCTTCGTGATCTGAAATTTCAGACTAGTGTTAATTTCACTAAGTCTGGAATCTGTTTTGCATTTGCGTTTTTGCCATGCTTTTTTGAACCTCATAATGGATGAATTGGCCATGGCTCAGTGCTAGTATTTTGTTAAGCATCTTGTGTGCATCCCTACCATGTATTTTGTTGACATGTTTGGTGGCTGTAGCATGTTCATTTCGTTGCATTTAGATGCCTGCGTGCTGCAAATCGCAGACCGGTGTCATATCTTAAAATGCTTGCCATTTCCAAACCGTAACTCCGATTCCGGCGTTCTTTATATCGTTTTCAAGCGATTTCATCCCATCTTTCTAGTGGCACACTTTGTGTTCCAAGTAGAGGCCGGGTTCATGCATTTCCTGTCATATCTTGCATTTTGCATCCCGCATCGCATCCCGCATAGCATGTCATCATTGCATCTTATTGTTTGAGTTTGCACGTGGTTGATTGTATCCTTGTTGCTTGTTTGTGTTGTTTGGGTAGAGCCGGAGACGAGATCGCTAATGAGGAGCCCATTGAGTTTGCTTTTGAGGATCCAGTCAACTCTGACAGCTTTGCAGGCAAGATGATCATACCCTCGAAATCACTACTATCTTTGCTATGCTAGTTTGCTCGCTCTTTTGCTATGCCAATGCTACGATGCCTACCTTTTGCTTGTTAGCCTCCCAATTGCCATGTTGAAACTCTAACCCACCATGTCCTAGCAAACCGTTGATTGGCTATGTTACCGCTTTGCTCAGCCCCTCTTATAGCATTGCTAGTTGCAGGTGAAGATTGGAGCCGTTCCTGGTTGGAGCATTTATTTACTTGTTGGGATATCATTATATTGCTATGTTATCTTAATTCATCTATATACTGGGTAAAGGGTGGAAGGCTCGTCCTCTCGCCTAGTGTTTTGTTCCACTCTTGCCGCCCTAGTTTCCGTCATATCGGTGTTATGTTCCCGGATTTTGCGTTCCTTACACGGTTGGGCTATAATGGGAACCCCTTGATAGTTCGCCTTGATTAAAGCTTTTCCAGCAATGCCCAACATTGGTTTTACCATTTGCCACCTAGCCTTTTTTTCCCTTGGGTTTCCGGAGCCCGAGGGTCATCTTTATTTTAGCCCCCCCCACGGGCCAGTGCTCCTCTGAGTGTTGGTCCGACCGAGTAGACTGCGGGGCCACCTTGGGGCAACTTGAGGTTTGGTTTTACTCGTAGGATGTCTCATCTGAGTGTGCCCTGAGAACGAGATATGTGCAGCTCCTATCGGGATTTGTCGGCACATTCGTGCGGTGTTGCTGGTCTTGTTTTAGCCTGTCGAATCGTCTTGTTGTACCGGGATACCGAGTCTGATCGGTGTGTCTCGGGTGGAGGTCTATTCCTACGTTGACCGTGAGAGCTTGTCATGGGCTAAGTTGGGACTCCCCTGCAGGGATTGAACTTTCGAAAGCCATGCCCGCGGTTATGGGCAGATGGGAATTTGTTAATGTCCGGTTGTAGATAACTTGAACGAAACTTAATTAAAATGAATCAATCGTGTGTGTTACCATGATGGCCCCTTCTCGGCGGAGTCCGGGAAGTGGACACGGTGTTGGAGTTATGCTTGCGCAGGTTGTTTCTCTAGATTCTCGCTCGTGCTTTGCCTCCTCTTCTCGCTCTCTTTTGCGTATAAGTTAGCCACCATATATGCTAGTCGCTTGCTGCAGCTCCACATATACTTGCCTTATCCTTCCTATAAGCTTAAATAGTCTTGATCGCGAGGGTGCGAGATTGCTGAGTCCCTGTGGCTCACAGATACTATCACTCCAGATGCAGGTCCAGGTGATTCCACTCCAAGTGACGATTACGAGCTCAAGTGGGAGTTCGATGAGGACTCTTAGCGTTACTACGTGTCTTTTCCTGATGATTAGTAATGGTGCCTAGTTGGGGTTCGATTCAGGGCCTTGTCGCATGTTGGGTTCTTTTCTATTTTGGCGCCGTAGTCGGGCCATGAGTGTTTGTATGTTGCATGTTATTTATGTACTTTGATGTGACGTGGCGAGTGTAAGCCAACTATGTATCTCCCCTTATTACTTATATTACATGGGATGTTTGTGATGATTGCCTAACTTGCGACATTGCTTTCAATGCGGTTATGTCTCTAAGTCGTGCCTCGACACGTGGGAGCTATAGCCGCATCGAGGGCGTTACAATGCAATTCTATGATTAACATCATATTTAGCAAGCATTTTACGGAAAGCACCATGAATAAAATGTGAACCACCATCAGTCATTAAATATCTAGGGACTCCAAACCTTGGAAAAATAACTTCTTTAAACATCTTAATAGAGGTGTTATGATCAGCACTACTAGTTGGAATAGCTTCTACCCACTTAGTAACGTAATCAACAGCAACTAAAATATGTGTATATCCATTAGAGGCAGGAAAAGGTCCCATATAATCAAAGCCCCAAACATCAAATGGTTCAATAACAAGTGAATAATTCATAGTCATTTCTTGACGTCTACTAATATTACGGGCATCCTTGAAGAGAGTAGGCCAATAAAAACCGGATTGCAATACCTTGTGTGTAGTTCTATCTCCAGCATGGTGTCCTCCATAAGCTTCAGAGTGACACTTGTGTAGGATCTGTTCCTGTTCATGCTCAGGTACACGACGTCTAATAACACCATCTACTCCTTCTTTATAAAGATGTGGGTCATCCCAAAAGTAATGTCTCAAATCATAGAAAAATGTTTTCTATTGCTGGTATGTGAAACTAGGTGGTATAAATTTAGCAACAATATAATTAGTATAATCAGCATACCATGGAGCAGTACGAGAAGCATTTATGACATTTAATTGTTCATCAGGAAAGCTATCATCAATAGGTAGTGGGTCATCAAGAACATTCTGTAGCCTAGACAAGTTGTCTGCAACGGGGTTCTCAGCTCCCTTTCTATCAATAATATGCAGATCAAATTCTTGTAGGAGGAGAACCCATCTAATAAGTCTAGGTTTAGCATCTTTCTTTTCCATAAGATATTTAATAGCAGCATGATCCGTGTGAATAGTTACTTTAGAATCAACAATATGAGGTCTGAACTTATCACAAGCAAATACAGCTGCTAAGAATTCTTTTTCAGTAGTAGCATAATTTCTCTGGGCATTGTCTAGAGTTTTACTAGCATATTGAATAACATTTAATTTCTTATCAACTCTTTGCCCTAGAACAACACCTGCAGCATAATCACCAGCATCACACATAATTTCAAAGGGTAAATTCCAATCAGGTGGCTGAACAATAGGTGTAGAGGTCAATGCTTTCTTAAGTATTTCAAATGCTTCTACCCAGTCATCATAAAAAATAAATGGTATATCTTTTTGTAATAAATTAGTCAGAGGCCGAGAAATTTTTAAGAAGTCCTTAATGAACCTCCTATAAAAACCGGCGTGACCAAGGAAACTTCTTATACCTTTGATGTCCTTGGGACATGGCATCTTCTCAATAGCATCAACCTTAGCTTTATCAACTTCAATACCTCTTTCAGAAACTTTATTCCCCAAGACAATACCTTCATTAACCATAAATGACACTTCTCCCAATTCAAGACAAGGTTAGTTTCTTAACATCTCTGCAAAACTCGATCAAGATTGCTTAAGCAATCATTAAAAGAGGATCCATAGACGAAGAAATCATCCATGAAAACCTCACAAATCTTTTCGCAGAAGTCAGAGAATATAGCCATCATGCATCTTTGAAAGGTAGCAGGTGCATTACATAAACCAAAAGACATACGTCTATAAGCAAAAGTACCGAACGGGCAAGTAAAAGTGGTCTTAGATTGATCATCAGCTGACACAGGTATTTGAGAGAAACCAGAATAACCATCTAGAAAGCAAAAATGTGTATGTTTGGATAATCTTTCTAGCATTTGATCAATAAAAGGTAAGGGGTAATGATCTTTTTTAGTAGCCTTATTTAATTTGCGGAAATCAATTACCATTCTATAAGCTGTAATAATTCTTTGCGGAATCAATTCATCTTTATCATTAGGAACGACAATAATACCTCCCTTTTTAGGGACACAATGGACATGACTTACCCACTGACTATCAGCAACGGGATAAATTATACCTGCCTCAAGGAGCTTTAGTATTTCCCTTCTTACCACTTCTTTCATCTTAGGATTCAGTTGTCGTTGGTGATCACGAATTGGTTTGGCATCTTTCTCCAAATTTATTTTGTGTTGACATAGTGTGGGACTAATGCCCTTAAGATCATCGAGAGTATATCCAATAGTAGCACGGTGCTTCTTTAGAGTTTTCAACAATCTCTCTTCTTCATGCTCTGAAAGGTTAGCACTAATAATAACAGGATATAACTTCTTTTCATCAAGATAAGCATATTTAAGAGTATCAGGTAACGGTTTGAGCTCAAACACAGGATCACCCTTGGGTGGAGGAGGATCCCCTAGGATTTCAACATGCAAATTATGTTTCAGGATGGGTTCCTGTTTAAAGAATACTTCATCTATTTCCCTTCTTTCATTCATAAACATATCATTTTCATGGTCTAGCAAATATTGTTCTAAAGGATCACTAGGAGGCACGGCAATAGAAGCAAGACCAATAATTTCATCTTTACTAGGAAATTCCTCTTCACGGTGTTGCCTAGGAAATTTAGAGAAATTAAACTCATGAGACATATCACCTAAACCAATAGTAACAACATCCTTTTTGCAATCTATCTTAGCATTAACTGTGTTCAAGAAGGGTCTACCAAATATAATGGGACAAAAACTATCTTGTGGGGAACCAAGAATAAGAAAATCAGCAGGATATTTAGTTTTCCCATACAAGACTTCAACATCTCTAACAATTCCAATTGGTGAAATAGTATCTCTATTGGCAAGTTTAATTGTGACATCAATATCTTCTATCTCAACAGGTGCAATATCGTGCATAATTTCTTTGTATAAGTCATGAGGTATAGCACTAGCACTGGCACCCATATCACATAAACCATGATAACAATGATCTCCTATTTTAACAGAAATATCAGGCATGCCTACCATAGGTCTATGTTAATCTTTAGCACAAGGTTTAGCAATTCTAGCAGTTTCATCACAGAAATGAATAACATGCCCATCAATATTATCAGACAGAGATCTTTAACAATAGCAATATTAGGTTCAACTTTAATTTGCTCAGGAGGTGTATAGGTTCTAATATTTCTTTTACGAACCATAGTTGAAGCTTTAGCATGATCTTTTATCCTAACAGGAAATGGTGGTTTCTCAACATAAGCAGTAGGAACAACAGGATCATTATAAGTGACAGTCTTTTCTTCAACTTTAATAGGTGCAGCTACTTTTACTTCTATGGGAGGATGATATTTAAACCACTTCTCCCTAGGGAGATCAACATGAGTAGCAAAAGATTCACAAAAAGAAGCTACTATCTCAGAGTCAAGTCCATACTTAGTGCTAAATTTACGGAAAACATCGGTATCCATAAAAGATTTAACACATTCAAACTTAGGTGTCATACCTGACTCCTTACCTCCGTCGAGGTCCCAATCTTCAGAGTTGCATTTAATTCTTTCCAATAAATCCCATTAGAATTCAATAGTCTAAATCATAAAAGAGCCAGCACAAGAAGTATCGAGCATGGTGCGATTGTTATCAGAAAGCCGAGCATATAAATTTTTAATAATTATTTCTCTTGAGAGCTCATGATTGGGGCATGAATATAACATTGATTTAAGCCTCCCCCAAGCTTGAGCGATGATTTCTCCTTCGCGAGGCCAAAAATTATATATATAATTGCGATCACGATGAACAAGATGCATAGGATAAAACTTCTAATGAAATTCCAATTTCAATCATTTGTAGTTCCATGATCCCATATCATCACATAGCCTATACCATGTCAATGCATTTCCCTTCAAAGATAAAGGGAAGACCTTCTTCTTAATAACATCATAGGGCACACCTGCAAGCTTAAATAATCCACAAACTTCATCCACATATATTAGGTGCTCATCAGGATGCATTGTTCCGTCTCCTGCAAAAGGATTAGCTAGCCGTTTTTCTATCATACCCGAAGGAATCTCAAATTATACATTTTCATTTTCAGTAGGTTCAGTAGGTTGAGGAGCAACTCTTTGCTCTACTGGTCGGGGTGAAGATACCCCGAACAAGCCCCTCAGAGGATTACTTTCCATAGTAACAAGTGATGGTAAATTTCAACACACTATATAAATCTTTTTTCCTTACCAAATTCCACCTACCAAAGGCGCTTCACTCCCCGGCAACGGTGCTAGAAAAGAGTCTTGATGACCCACAAGTATAGGGGATCTATCGTAGTCCTTTCGGTAAGTAAGAGTGTCGAACCCAACGAGGAGCGGAAGGAAATGATAAGCGGTTTTCAGCAAGGTATTCTCTACAAGCACTGAAATTATAGGTAACAGATAGTTTTGTGATAAGATAATTGGTAACGAGCAACAAGTAACAAAAGTAAATAAAGTGCAGCAAGGTGGCCCAATCCTTTTTGTAGCAAAGGACAAGCCTGGACAAACTCTTATATGATGTAAAGCGCTCCCGAGTACACATGGGAATTATCGTCAAGCTAGTTTTCATCACGTTCATATGATTCGTGTTCGGTACTTTGATAATTTGGTATGTGGGTGGACCGGTGCTTGGGTACTGCCCTTACTTGGACAAGCATCCCACTTATCATTAACCTCTATTGCAAGAATCCGCAACTACAACAAAAGTATTAAGGTAAACCTAACCATAGCATGAAACATATGGGTCCAAATCAGCCCCTTATGAAGCAACGCATAAACTAGGGTTTAAGCTTCTGTCACTCTAGCAATCCATCATCTACTTATTACTTTGCAATATAGGCCAAAATAATGGTGAAGTGTCATGTAGTCGACGTTCCCATAACACCACTAGATGAGAGACAACATACATCTCATCAAAATATCGAACGAATACCAAATTCACATGACTACTAATAGCAAGACTTCTCCCATGTCCTCAGGAACAAACGTAACTACTCACAAAGCATATTCATGTTCATAATCAGAGGGTTATTAATGTGCATATAGGATCTGAACATATGATCTTCCACCAAATAAACCAACTAGCATCAACTACAAGGAGTAATCAACACTACTAGCAACCCACAGGTACCAATCCCAGACTTGGAGACAAGAATTGGATACAAGAGATGAACTAGGGTTTGAGAGAAGATGGTGCTGGTGAAGATGTTGATGGATATTGACCCCCTCCCGATGAGAGGATCGTTGGTGATGACGATGGCGATGATTTCCCCTCCCGGAGGGAAGTTTCCCCGGCAAAACAGCTCCGCCGGAGCCCTAGATTGATTTCGCCAAGGTTCCGCCTCGTGGCGGCGGAGTCTCGTCACGAAAGCTGGCTTGTGATTTTTTCCTCATCGAAAGACTCCATATAGCAGAAGATGGGCATCGGAGGGCCACCAGGGGACCCACGAGGCAGGGGGGCACGCCCCCACCCTCGTGGGCAGGGTGTGGCCCCCCTCTGGAACTTCTTGCACTCATTATTTTTTATATACTCTAAAAATGACTTCCGTGAAGTTTCAGGACTTTTGGAGCTGTGTAGAACAGGTCTCTAATATTTGGTCCTTTTCCAGCCCAGAATCCCAGCTGCCGGCATTCTCCCTCTTTATGTAAACCTTGTAAAATAAGAGAGAATAGGCATAAGTATTATGACATAATGTGTAATAAAAGCCCATAATGCAATAAATATCGATATAAAAGTATGATGCAAAATGGACGTATCAAAGGACACATACAAATCCAATGAGGAACATAAAGCACTTGCGTTTGGTGGATATGCACAAAGCCAGGGAAGCAAATTGGAAGCATACTGCACTAGAGGTTAATTTCAGAGAAGATGCACACATGACTCACTGTGGCTACCAATTTTGATCGATCGAGCCATGGAGGCCATGATTTTCAGAGCAAGAAAATCGGGCTCTAGGTTTTGCAGGGGAGGGGATGGAGAAGTGGAGGACAGGGGAGGAATCACCTCGGGAATAATCGGCGGCGGAGGACATTGACGCTCTGGAGGCAGTGGGGTGGACGCGCTACTGCTCCTCGGCGAGGTGGACGCGCTGCTGCTTCTCCTTGTCGGTGGGTGTCGACGGCGTTGCTGCTCGTCGCGCAGCGGACGAAGCTGCAGCTCCTGGAAGGGTGGTGCGCAGTGGGCCAGGTAGGGGCAGCGGCGCAGTGGGTTGGGGCGGCGCAGTGGGTCTGGGCGGCGGCGCAGGTAGAGGCGACGGCGGAGTGGGTCGGGGCGGCGGCGCAGGTCGGGGGCAGCGTAGGTCGATCGAGGATTGAGAGGTTGAGATTGGGGATTTTAGTGGGGGGAGGGTTAGCAATGGCGCACCTCCTAGGGTGCGCCATAAGTACCCTGATAGCAATGGCGCACCTTCCCTGGTGCGCCATTACTAACTTTTTTATTATTATTTTTCGTTGCATCTAATAATTTTTTAGAAAATGACGATCAAATTTTAAAACATTTATGAATGTCAAAAGATATCATCAAATTTGTTATTTGAAAATATTTATGAATATCAAAAAATATCATCAAATTTGTTATTTGGAAATATCATCAAATTTATTATTTGAAAGAATATCATAAAAATTGGTATATCAATGGCGCACCTCCTAGGGGTGCGCCATAAGTACCCTGATAGCAATGGCGCACCTTTTCCTGGTGCGACATTACAAATTATTATTATTATTTTTAGTTGCATCTAATAATTTTTTTAAAAATGATGATCAAATTTAAAAACATTTATGAATGTGAAAAAATATCATTAAATTTGTTATTTGAAAATATTTATGAATATGAAAAAATATCATCAAATTTGTTATTTGAAAATATCATCAAATTTGTTATTTGAAAATATTTGAAAAAATATCATAAAAATTGGTATACCAATGGCGCACTTCCTAGGGGTGCGCCATAAGTACCCTGATAGCAATGGCGCACCTTCTCCTAGTGCGCCATTACTAACTTTTTATTGTTATTTTTAGTTGCATCTAATAACTTTTTAGAAAATGATGATCAAATTTGAAAACATTTATGAATGTGAAAAAATATCATCAAATATGTTATTTGAAAATATTTATGAATATGAAAAAATATCATCAAATTTGTTATTTAAAAATATCATCAAATTTGTTATTTGAAAAAATATGAAAAAAAATATTATAAAAAAATTGGTATACCAATGGTGCACCTCCTTCGGGTGCGCCATAAGTACCCTGATAGCAATGGCGCACCTTCTCATGGTGCGCCATTACTAACTTTTTATTATTATTATTTTTAGTTGCATCTAATATTTTTTAGAAAACGACGATCAAATTTGAAAACATATATGAATGTGAAAAAATATCATCAAATTTGTATTTGAAAATATTTATGAATATGAAAAAATATCATCAAATTTGTTATTTGAAAATATCATCAATTTTTTTTGGATTTTTAGTTGCATTCATTTGTGAATTGGTAAAACATTTATGAATATGAAAAAATATCAACAAATTTGAAAAAATATTCATGAATTCAAAAAGTACCCATGAAATTTAAAAATATTCATGAGTTTAAAAAATATTAACAAATTCAATACTTTTTGTGAGTTAGAAATTCAATACCAGAATAAACATAAATAAATATTCATGAGGACTAGAACAGAAGAAATATCATTTCAAAATGTTGAAATACAATCGAGAAATGAAGACTACAATTTAAATACAATCGATCTTAGCTAGCTATCTTTTCACAATCTTCTTGCCTTTTTTGCAAATGGAGTTCTTCTGTTGAACAGACGTCCTTTAGGTAGGGTGGTCCTGCTTCTTCTTGTGGTGTATGGCACTTCATCATCGTCGTCGGGTTTCATCTTCGGATCGCCGTACTTGTCGAAGTCTTGCTCATTGGCGACTCCATTCATTCCGATGATCTTCCTTTTGCCTCTCCTCACGACAACACGACTGGGCTTTGACGGGTCGGTAATGAAGAAGCGTTGGTCCACCTAGGAAGCCAGTACCCATGGCTCATTTTTCGCGCTGACGTTTGCGCCCGCGGTCTTGGATTTGGCTTCGGGTATAACCATGGTGGTGAAATACCGGTCTTCTTTTAGGACGCTTGGCCCATCTAACACGGAACATCGGGACCTTCTCTCCAGCGTAGCTCAGCTCCCAGATTTCCTCGATCCTTCTATAGTATCTGTCCTTGTCGAGACCGGTGTAGGATTCCATCGTTACCTCGGAGTTCTGATAACCATCACTCTTCATGTCCTTATCCTCGGTGTAGAATGTGTAGCCGTTGATATCGTACGCCTTATAGGTCATCAGGTTATGCTCGGCGCCCTGTGAGAAAGGCGAATATGAGTTTTTCTTCCGTGGAAGAATTCTCATGTAAAGGGTACGACAGAAGCTTCTCCCTGAACCAATGCGTGAAACATGAGTTGTGCTCTTTGATTATATCTTCGTCCGTCCTCTGTTGGCCTCAGTCATTGTACGTCTTATCAGTAAAGGTTTGATGCTCTATCACCCAAGGATCGACCACGTCTATGTGTTGTAGCGCGACTAGGTTTGCTCTTTCAAAGTCGGCGAGTTGACCCTCGAAGTCGACATGCATTTCACGGCGACCATCGCGGTGACCCCATCCAGCGAGCCTGCCAAGGTGCCTATTGACGGGCAGACCAACGGGGTTCTCGATGCCTAGATAATTCGTGCAGTAGGAGATGCACTCTTCGGTCAGAAAGCCCCTGGCTATACTTCCCTCTGGACGTGACATGTTGGAATGTATCCTTTGATGACATCATTCATCCTTTCGAACGGCATCATGCTGTGCAGGAACGTCGGCCCGAGTTGGATGATATCCTTCACGATATGGACCAGCAGGTGCACCATAAAATCGAAGAATGCGGGCGGGAAGTACATCTCAAGCTCGTATAGTATCACCACGATCTCTTCCTGTAGCCTTCTGAGTTGCCTCACGCCAACCGACTTCCGAGAGATGACGTCAAAAAAGTTGCATAGGCCAAATAGCGTTTAATGGACGTGCGCGTCCATGATCCCACGGATTGCAACTAGAAGTATCTGCGTCATCAGCACATGACAGTCGTGAGACTTCATCCCGCTGAACTTCTGCTTCGCTGAATTTAGGTATCTGCTTATCTTTCCCGCGTAACCGTAAGAAAGTTTTACTCCTACGAGGCAGGTGAAAAACTGCTTGATCTCCTCCTGATTTAGAGTGAAGCACGCGGGAGGGTAATCATTTCCGATCTTCTTGGCCTTTTTGCCTTTGCGACGACTTTCCGTGTCCTGCTTAGCCTCATCATCATCATCATTAGCGTGAAGCTCCTCCCTGATGCCCATTGATTTCAAGTCTGCCCTTGCTTTCGGCCCATCTTTGGTCCTCTCTGGCATGTTGAGCAGGGTACCAAGCAGACTCTCGCACACGTTCTTCGTGATATGCATGACATCAAGGCTGTAAGGCACACGGAGGATCTTCCAGTATGGCAAGTCCCAGAAAACAGACCTCGTTTGCCATACCTTCAGTAGCGGCTCTGGCGTCTTTCGCTTCTTTCCCGGCTCTGGCGCCTTTTGCTTCTTTCCCGGCAGTGGGCAATTTTTCCAATTTTTCAATAGCTCGTCTATTTCCTCGCCGCTCCTCGTACGCGGGCGTCTTCGAGGTTCGGTTTCACCATCGAACAAATCCTTACGTTTTCTCCATGAGTCATCGTCGCGAAGCCACCTTCGATATCCCATGAACACGATTTTAGAAGACCCAAGATCTCTATCTAGCTGGCGATACGTTGTGTCATCCATGCACCTGACGCATCCAGAAAATCCGTGGACCACCTGCCCCGCGACATATCCGTAACCGAGATAGTCGTGCACCGTCGTGAGCAGTGCGGCTCTCATAGGGAAATATTCTTTCTCTGCGGCGTCCCACGTATTGGCTGGCATTTTTCAGAACGTGTCTAGCTCCTCTTTCAGCAGCCCCAGATACAGATTGATGTCGTTCCCTGGTTGTTTCGGCCCTTTAATTAGCATACTCCTGTGAATGTACTTTCTTTTCATGCACAACCAGGGGGGAAGGTTGTACATCCACACAAACACATGCCAGGTGCTATGTGCGCTTCTCTGGCTTCCAAACGGATTGACTCCGTTGGTGCTCACGCCTAGCATGATGTTCCTTGGATCGTCCTCAAATTCTGGGTGTTCGAAGTTCAACGCTTACCACTGGCTCGCATCCTTAGGATGACTCAACAACTTATATTTTTTATTTATCTCCGGATCATTTCCGTCATCTTCTCGCTTCTTATTTTCCCTATCCGCGTGCCAACGCAGGAGCTTTGCTAGCTTAGGGTCTGCGAAATACCGCTGCAGACGAGGAGTGATCGAAAAGTACCACACCACTTTTCGAGGAGCTTTCTTCCTCTTCTTGTATCGAGTGACGCCGCACACCGGACATATGGTAGACTCCGCGTGCTCGTCCTAATAAATGATGCAATTGTTCATGCACACATGGTATTTCACGTGCGGTAAATCCAGAGGACACACGATTTTCTTCGCCTCCTCGAAACTAGTCGGGCACTTGTTCCCCTTGGGAAGACGTTCGTGCCAGAATGACATGTTCTCGTCGAAGCATGCGTCGGTCATTTTGTGTTTTACCTTCATCTCCAGAGCCATGAGCGTTACTTTCAGGTGGGTATCCTCGGGCCTGCATCCTTCATACAATGGAGTAACCGTGTCTATCTCCAGTTGATCCAGCTTGGCTTTCTCTCGGATGGCAGCCCTTGCGTTATCCGTCTGCTTGTCAAGCAGCTCTTGAATATGAGGGTCCTCCACCCAGCCCATCGATAGTCCATCGTCGTCTACTCCAGCATTTTCATCTTCATGATCATGCCCTTCGTCTGCTCCGACATCTTCCTCATCATCATGTCCGGCATCTTCTACATGATGACTGTGTACTGCATCTACTTCGTGATCATGTCCTGGAGATTCTTCGTCTTCTCGCCCACCCTCGCCGCGGTTGTTTTGTTGCCCTTCCTCATTTCTTGCCCGGCCCCCATGGACGACTTCATAGTCATCTTCATCACCTTGCCACCGATAGACATCCATGAAACCATGCAAGAGCGGGTGGTCCCGCACCTATACGGAATTCGGGTCCATAAGGCTCTTCAGCTTGCATCTTCGACACGGACATCGTATCTCCTTCTCGTTTTTTTGAAGCATCTCGGCCTTCACAGAGCTCAAAAACCTATTTACGATGCCTTCAGTCATCATGCGAACCATGTTCGCCTGCGGGGTAGAGCAAAACGATATTTTAGGACCAAAAAAATTAATTTGGCATGGCTTTGCCTAAAAATAAGACAAAAAAATGCATAGTACCAAATTCTTGCCGAAAGGAAATGAATCAACATTCCGGCAAAATATTGGCAACTATCGCATTTCAAATACCGGTATCTGCAAACACAAACATATGCAACACCACAAATATACGTAGTTCTAGGCCATAAAAAGTGCATGCGCACGTTGGAGGGAGAAAAAAGTAGATCTACAACATAAAGAAAGATTTCCCCTTACTTACCTATCAAAAAAAGGTAATTTAACCACTTAATTTGGGTGAATCTATGGTGCAAATGAGGTGAGGAGGAGGAGGCATCCGAGACAAGCTTAGAGGGGGAGGTGGAGAGAATGAAGTGGGAAAAGTGAGTGTGATAGGTGGCTGTCTAAAATATCTAGCTGCTCTCAGGTTACCAATGGCGCACCACCTAACAATGCGTCATTAGTGGCGCACCTGTTATGTGGTGTGCCATTACTAGTTTTGCAAAAAAAAAATGTTAGTAGTGGCGCACCGTGGTTGTGGTGCGCCATTACTAGTTTGAACTAGTAATGGCGCACTACAACCTGGTGCGCCATTACTAGTTTTGAAAAATAAAGTAAAAAAATTGTTATTAGTGGCGCACAAAGCGTGTGGTGCGACATTACTAGTTAAAACTATTAATGATGCACTATGCCCTGGTGTGCCATTACTAGTTTGAAAAAATAAAAAAAATTATTAGTAGTGGCGCACCGTGGGTGTGGTGCGCCATTAGTGATATGGACTCTAATGACGCACCACATATGTGGTGCGTCATTAATGTCCATGTTAGCTATAGCCCTTTTCCTAGTAGTAATACTTTTTAGGAGTAGGTGAAGAGAGGTACAACCACCATGAGTAGGCGACAACCTTAGGGCATCTTCAACGCCGATCAGGACACTTTTCGTAACTGTTCGGGCTGCGCGATTCAGACCGCGAAAGCCATCCAACGCCGACTTTTATCGGTCTGCGGGGTGCTCCGGGCACGATTTGCCCCGTAAACCGGAGATAAAAATTGGGGTTTGCGGGAGTTCGGACCGATCCCAAGCCCGCTTCTGACCGCCCTGGCCCATCAAAAACGTCCGCTCTTCCCTCCCGCGCGTTTTCGATCAGTGCCGCTCCAGAGCGTCAGCGCCCGCATTCATGCTCGGCCAGAGCGGACGCGACCACTCACTGTCGCCAGCATTGAGGCGGCGTGCCGACCGAGAGAGCGCCGCCCGCGCCGCTTTCCAATGCAGGTGACTGGCACGCGTTCAAACGAAGCGACGTCCGCCC
Organism: Triticum aestivum; assembly: GCF_018294505.1. Classification (NCBI taxonomy): domain Eukaryota; kingdom Viridiplantae; phylum Streptophyta; class Magnoliopsida; order Poales; family Poaceae; genus Triticum; species Triticum aestivum. Next base: position 575,100,269 of record NC_057809.1, on the reverse strand, counting down.
GTCCGTCCGTCTGCCGCCCGCATTGATGGCACACGGTTGCCGAGGCATCTTCTTGGGGGCCACCCGCCCGTCCCATTGCCGCCCACCTGTTCTATATGAACCGGTGCCACGGTGCCTCAGCCATAGCCACAGTCATCACTCTCCGCGCCACTCCCCGCCATGGATCCCTACGCCGCCAAAGCTTTCTGGGATGCGCCGTCGGAGCACAAGAAGGCCATGGCAGGACGCAGAGGGCCGCCAATGGTCTAAGGAGCTCCATTGTCGGGTGTACGCGGTCAGCGATGCGGTGCCAACAGGGACGGAGGGCACGAATAAGTAAATGGCGAGCGCCGTTCCAAACAATTGGCGGGATCCGAATTGTTAACGTTTGCATGAGATAAACTCCCACATATTCTAGCTGCATTATTGCCAGAGGCCGGCATCAAGGCTCACGTGTGCTGCTTAAGTTATCCCACATTCTTCTTTCTAAATTGTTGTTATCTCGTTCCTTGTACGAACGCGCGATGCTGCCAAAAAGAAAATGCACGTTGCCTCCATTTTCTTGTTGGCTCGTTTCCTTGTGAGAGCGCATGACGCCTCCATTATGTTTTTGGCAAGAAAATATGGGGCATTGCTCCAATGGCATGTTGTCCTTAAACTTATTGTAGTGCCTGTCAACTAAGCAATAACTACTGAATTAATAGAGGTTAGTTGCCGTTAGTTGTGCACATTTGGCGTATGAGTGAAGGCATCAAATTTGTCAAACTGTACTATTCTGAACTGTCGCTGTGAGTTGAGGAGCCCTAGCATTGGAGGGACAGGAATCATATCCTTGATGAATCTTTTTTTTTTGTGACCAATCACAATGATGGATCTGGTGAAACACATAAAGAAGGCAAAGAAACCTGGCTTAATATGATGTCGCACAGAAACTTCCGCCATAAATATAAGTCTATGACACATTTGCTAATCTTCGGTTGCCTGAAAATCTTTGGCGTTTTAGACGTTTTGGACACGACTCAAGGGAGAATATCTGGTGCTCTCGGAGCACCTAAGCTTAGGTGCTCCGATGCGACCTCGGCCGTTGGATCGTGATCCAATGGGCAACATCACATGGATGTGGACCAAAGCGTCATTTCGGAAATGTTTGGAGCGTTTTCTGCAAAATATTCATGCTGAATTGTCTTTTTTGTTTCTCTATGTGTATTTCAAATTTGGTTTCAATTTTTTAGAGTTTGTACACTCATGTCATGTGAACATTCACAATTTTTTTTGGAATTTTTTGAAACATTTAGATGTGCATTTTCAAAATTTGGAGCATGGGAGCACCAAAATGGATGGGAACACCAGATATTCTCCCCATGACTTAAGACCGAGCCGGACATGTGGACGAACACGTCCAAACACATTGTCACCGCGCAAAGGCAACTAAAAGATGGGAAAGACATGACGGGTGAAGGGGAGTCCAAGGGTTAACCGGTGTGGGTAGTGGTGGAGGTGGTGAGTGTTTTTCAGCTCTGTGAAAGTGGGGTTCAAAGCAATGGGCAAGGCGACAACGGCTCGGAGGAGGCCACCAAAATCTTGCAAAAATCAAAGTTAATGATCAATAACTTTGGATAAGTAATTTAGAAAGAATATTCTCATACTCACACAATACAAGGACAAGCATATGTGAAATCTGTCCTTTCATAATTTGTAAATAATACGTGTCTTGTTGTTCGATTAGGTCTACAAATGTTGTAATGATGAATGTATAAGAAGGATAGGGCGGTGCAGTGAGGCTACGCAGACCGACACCGCACGGCGGGTAGGTCGATGGAGGTGGATGGGAATGAGGAGAGGGCAGAGGACTATGTTGACGAGGGTGATTGGAGTTGATGTTTCTTTTCTAGTTAGCTAAAAAATATGCTGCCCTAACTATAAGTGTTTGTTATAAACTTAAAATTTGACCACGAGTTAAAGATTCGAGGGAACGGCTAATTGCACTATGTCACTATGATATTAGTTCAGGAGTTAACGATTCGAGGGAACGGTTTATTGCACTATGTCACTAGCTATGATATTAGTTTTCTCCCGTTGTAACATGTTTTACCCTATCTACACCCCCATTCCACTATTCAAGCGTAGCAAGAGTAAGCCGACGCCTAAAAGGAATACCAAAGTTAAAGCCAACAAAGCCACGCACAATACATTCTGGCGCTTGACATATGTCAAAAAATAAATTATCTGCATTGATAATTTTTTATTTACCAATGTGGTAGTTGTATTGACTTGAATACTAGTCTTCCTTTTGAAATCAAAAAGTAAGAATCTTGATTAACTGATTCAACCACAGGAAGTGAAACTTACAGCAAATGAGATAAATTCTCGCATAATCGCACGTACTATGTACTAGTACACACCCAACGGCGATCACATTCACATCTCTGCAACCTTGCTCGTCGGCCAAGTGACGGCGATAGGGCTCGTCACCGAGTGCTCGCCGTCGCTCCACTCGATCGACCCGAACGTGTACTTCTCCGTGACGCTACTGGTGGTTCGTTGCGCAAAGGTGAGCACGTACTCCTGTGTTTTCTCCGTCGGGCTGAACTGCAGCGTCTCGGGGCTCACCGTGACGCGAACGCCGTCCGGGGCGGTGATCTTCGCCGTGTACGCAGCCGCGGCGTCGCTGCCGACGTTGCGCACGACACGGCGCTGCGTGACGACCGCCACTTTGTTCGAGGCGAACACCACCGAGAAGGCGGGGTAGTTGTGGTCGCCGACCGAGGAGCCCGCGCGCTTCGAACAGCTGATGGACGAGCCGAAGACGGCGACCTGCTTGGCGGTGTAGCCCAGCGCGCACAGGAAGTTGATGTAGTCCTCCGTGCCGGCGTCGTAGACGAGGCCTGGGTTCACGGCGCTGTTGGGGTCGATGTGCCCGGCCCCTCGCGCGAACGGCGTGGACGCGTCGCTGGTGGACATGTCACCGATCACGCCGCCGGAGCTGTCCACGTTGTACGCGGTGGTCATCAGCGCGGACTTGATGGCCGCCGGGCTCCACTCTGGCCTCGCCTGCCGGAGCAGCGCGGCGATGCCGCTCACGTGTGGGCATGACATGGACGTGCCCGATATGATGTTGTACTTCACCCGCCTCGTGTCGCTCTCGAGCTCCGTGGGTGAGTTGGCGCCTGTCCAAGCGGCGAGGATGTCCACGCCGGGCGCGGTCACGTCCGGCTTGAAGATCTCCGGCGCGCGGAAGTTTGGCCCGCGGCTCGAGAAGGACGCCATTCTAGGGGATGGAGGCGTCGGGCCGACCACGGTGCCGCGGAAGACGATCGTCGCGGTAGGGGATGTTTGCACGCGTATGTACTTGAAGATCTTCTCGGCGTCGACAAATGACACAGCCGTGGCGGGGTGGACATGCGGGCTGGTGATGGACTGCTCGCCGAATGATTTTGTGCTCGCGAGGATCGCTCCGGCGCCACCGGCGAGCTTGACGGCATATGGTTTCGCTGCTCGGGCATTTACACCCGATTCACATAGAACAATCTTCCCCGCGACCTTGGTAGCGTTCAGCTTTCCCTCCTCGCACACTTTGGAGCCCGCGTCCCCTCCGTAGACCAGTGGTATCTTGGTCGCGCCGAGCGGCTCGCCGGCGTAGAGAGTAGTGCCCGTGAAGGTCTGGCCGTTGCCGAGAACGACATCGCCTGGGAATTGGCGGTTGAGTGTGGACGCGCCGACCGTCAAGAACCATGGCGCTATGTTGCATGCGGTGGAATCTCCGGGGCCGGAGTTTCCCGCGGAGGCGGAGACGACGATGCCCTTGCTGACGGCGCGGAACGCGCCCACGGCGGTGTTATCGCTATAAAAGTTCGGGGCCGTGCCGACGGCGCCGAGGGAGACAGAGAGAACGTCGACATTGTCCGCGATGGCCTCATCAAACGCGGCGAGGATGTCAGAGCTCGCGCACCCTTCCTCCCCGCACGCTTTATAGACGGCAATGCGCGCGCCCGGGGCCATGCCGACGGCTTTTCCTCTGGCATAGTCGAAGAAGCCGGCGCCCGCGACAGCAGAGCCACCGGCGGTGGAGGAGGTGTGGGTGCCATGGCCGTTGGTGTCTAGCGGCGACTTGGAGTCCGCGCCGAGCGCACGGCCGCGTAGAGCCTCCTGCCCCCGCTGGAAGAACTTGGCGCCGACGAGCTTGTTATTGCAGAGCGCGGAGCCGTTGAACGACGGACCCGAGACGCACCTGCCACGGAACTTGCTCGGTGGGGGCGGCAGCGACGGGTCGGCGGCGAAGGACGGGCGGCCTTCCGGGTAGACGCCGGTGTCGATGACCCCGATGACGACGTCCGTGGCCCCGTTGGACGCCTTGAGCAGCCCGGAGGACGGCGAGAGGCCGAGGAAGGACGGAGTGAGGGTGGTGTGCAGCTCCTGCATCGTGTCGGGCACGACGGCGTGCACCGAGCCCGACGACGCCAGCTGCGCGGCCTGGCGCTCCGTGAGCCGCGCCGCGAAGCCCGTGGCGGCGTGCTCGTAGGAGTAGAGCACGCTCGGCGCCGGGCTGGACATCTCGACGGGGATGCGGTCCCGCAGGAACGAGCCGTACCCGCGGGTTGTCAGCAGGCCGCGGCGTGGCAGCCGTGGCGCGTGCGCTTCCGCGACGTGCACGATGTAGGAGGACTGGGCCTCCACATCCGTGGCCGTCGCCGCGGCGCCGGCGACGGCGGCGAGCAGTACGACGCACAGCGCCGCGAGCGCGAGCGGCCTGAGGAGGTCCATTGTCGCTCCGAGAGGTGCGGTACCAGAAGGGACGGGGCGCGCGTATAAGTAGGCGGCGGCCACCGCGGCAGGACGGGGTTGCCGATCCAAGTCATCGCGGAGGGTAGGTCGCGCTGATCAGTGCGCTGGCCGAGGAGAGGGATCGGACATATTCTAGCGCTGCATTATTGCATTCTCGCGTGCCGCCTCAGTTATCCTACTACTCCTACGAGCGGCACATTCTTCTTTCTAAACTGCTGTTGGCATGTCGCAATAATGGAGTACGAACGCACGATGGCTCCGTTTCGTTTTAGGCGGGAAAAAGAATGGAGCATGTTTGTCCTCAAACCGAATGCAGTACTAGTTTTTCTCCCACGTCAACTTGTGAAAACAGTATTGAATTAGGTTAGTTGTATATGTATGTTACATGTGCCGGCTGTTGGCGTATGATTGGAGGCACCAGACTTGTCAACTGTTCGATGGTACTACTGTTGTGTACCGTCTAACGTCTGAGCTTGCGACGTACTTCCTCCGTTCCAAAATACTCCCTACGTTCCGAATTACTTGTCTTGGATTTGTCTAGATATGGATGTATCTAGCAGTCTAAATACATCCGTATCTAGACAAATCCAAGACAAGTAATTTGGAACGGAGGGAGTAGATGACTCGACTTTGTATTAACTTAGTACAAAGTTGAGTTATTTATTTTAGAACGGAGGGAGTAGCACTGTATGAGATCAGGATGGGTCACCGTGAGAACAACCGGAGAAGAAGCCAAAACACACCTACACATACGGTGCAGGGAAAATATCAGACGCTACCAACCCTCAAATGCTACCATGACACCAACTTGTAAAATTAAAATTCAAACATGTCAAAAAATTCTGAAAGAAATCATGGATGTTCACAACACATATGTCGACATTCTCTAAAAACTCAGATCAAAATTCAACATGCACATAGAGCAACAAAAAAGACGAATCCATCATGAATAATGTCAAAGGTAGACAAAAGCAAAAATGATAGTATTCACATCTGAATTTGTCTATTTTGTTTCTCCTTGTGTATTTCGAATTCCAATCTGAATTTTTAGGGGTTGTCGACATATGTGTCTTGAACATCCATATTTTTTTCAGAATTGTTTGGCATGTTTAAATTTTGTAGAAGACTATATGATGCAACTCTTTTTTTTTTGCGGGGGACTATATGATGCAACTCAATTGTATTCATCGGAGTCTGTTACAATATATAGAGGTGGTGTCTTGCGTAACAAGCCAACTAACCCTACAATATCTCTAGGAATCAACTCTACAAGGCTAGAGATAATAGAAGGATCAGTCGGTAATAAATACAGAGATATCATGTTTAAACAAATTTGAATTTTGAAAATTGTTATCATGATATCACATGTGCATTGCTATACCATACTGCTGCAACTCTGCGGGTGCGAGAGGTGCCTGCATGTGGTGTGCATGAGGCGGCACATGGGTAGGGCTCGCGTCACGTACTACTTGCATGCACGTCCTCCTCTGCCTCTTCATTATTTGGCCCGTACGACTATGTTATCGTCTTTGATAACAGAAGCAAAGGTAGGCGATAATGTCCTTTGGATGGATCGTAGTGTACACTGAAAGACTCGCATGACGACACGTCAATAATCGTCTAATTAGAGGGTAATAATCATGCATTTGCCGGCATTTTGATATGGAAGCAAAAGGCGTCAGTTTTGCCACTGTACTGATACAGCTTCTTGATTTGAGATGGCGCCGTGGCGTTCGGTAGAGAGCAGATTGCAAACATTTTTACCTGATACTAGCTAATTGTTTGTGCGTTGCAACAGAATACACTGGCTGCGAAACTGGACTATCGTGTGGTAGAAACGCTACCATAGTAGCGTCAGCGCATCATTGCGGTAGAAAATTACTAGTTCTTGGCCATATTAATTGGGTTCCATAATGTCATGTATATCTAAATATGCGAAAAAATATAGTATTATATAAGAAATGTCCCTGCAGCATGGCTATAACAAAATCCAATAATTAAATTAGTTTTCTCAACAATTACATTACATGATGCAAATTTAAAACTATATCTCCAACTTTTCATTTTTATGCAAATTTAAATCTATATCTCCATCTTTTCTATTTGAGGTACAACCAGTACACACCTTCTCTATATACTTCTGAAACCGATTCAAGAAATAAGCAAACTAAATCTCAGGCATTAAGTTAAAAATTAAATTAAGGAATGCTTTGGTACACCCACTTAAAAAGTTATTCGGATCTTGATGCAGATTAGTGGTTTTGTTTTTAGAGAAAAGGTGTCGGTCAAGCCCTAGAAAAGATTCGAGCATAACCCGATTTTAAATTAACAAAGCCATCAACCGGCCTGAATTACATGAAGTAGATACAAAGTAAAGAAACAGGAAACGACCAAGATACACAGAGCTGTAGCAGCTTACAACAAAGTAGTGATACATGCAAAAACAAGATAGTAATAGGAGCCTAGCCACGATCACCAAGGTCACACGCCAAGAGCAGCAGCCATGCCAACAGCAAGGTGAGGGGGAGCACGAAACCAGCATCGACAACCAACATCTCCTCGCCTACTCCCGCAAAACATGCCAAGATCGACAAGCCAATCACTTCTACCTCCGAAGAAGACCACTATCTCCTTGCCCTAATTTAGTGATCTAAATGCTCTTATATTTCTTTACTCAGGGAGTACATGTAAGTATAACCTAGATGGTTAGCTAATGACGACCTGCACGGGACACGCCCGTTGATTCCTAAGTCTCTGCCTTGTACAAAGCTGCTTCACTCTGCTTTGTATAAAGATGATTTTTGTATGTCTTGTATTCCTTGTATAATTTTAAGAAGATTGGTCTTCATCAAAGCCTAAATTATCTTGAATAACTCCTCCAAAAGCTTACAATAGGATTCGATATGTTGTTAAAACTTCTTTAAACCCAGTAGAAAAAATAAGAAGAAAATGATAGAACATATCATGATTATTATCTCCTCGATAGCTCATATGAGAACAACCTTTGAAGAAGGAGAAAACCCACGTTGGTGAGTTTGGAGAACAATAAATATACTTTGCATACTTCAAAAAACAAATAGTTCGACAAAGTCATGAGGTCTCAAATTACAAAAAGACTCACAAAAAGCTAACTGCAAGAAAGCGAAATAGCCGCAACCGACGGAAAAGAATGATGATGATACGCTTTGATAATTGTAGCGTGCACTACCAGGCTCACATGAGAATCGTCGAATTATACGCATTTTACTTTTGCCGGCCTTTGATGCGTGAGTAATATAAAGGCGTCAGTTTTGTCAACGGCACTTCGCCGTGGCATTGGATAGAGAGCAGCAATCACGTAGAGAGAGCATAAATCATATACAAGTCGGGTACTATGACAAGGACACGGTAATCATCTGCATGAATTCTGCACTGAAATTCCCATCATTTGTAAGAGAAGAAACATCATTTTTAGGAAGAGAAGACTCAGAGTATCTACAGCTAGACGCCTCAAATCCGTCTCATACGCGCGAGCGAGTCGCCCGGTTACTATCCGGTCACGAAATTTCGACACAGCGGACGCCTCAAACAGCCGAGCTGACCGACACCTCTCGTATCCAGCCTAAATAGGGAGCGAATATGGGGCGCCTGGGCGCGCCCGTCACGTCGAACTGACGAGGGGGTCCCACGCGAAAAGCCCGGAAACCCGGCGGCATCCGTCGCCGTAGTGTGAACGCCGCGTGGCGCCGCTCCGACTCGCCGCCCGAGAACAAATCCACCTATTTAAGCCGGTCGACGTCCCACAACCCTAGCCCATCCACCTTCCCTCTCTCCGCGTCGTCAGTCCGAGCTCATCCACCTACCCGCTCTACCGCTCCGGCGCTCTGCCCATGCTCCGGCGCTCCGCGGTGGTCCGGAGAAAGATCACCTACTACGCAATGCTCACGCCAGAGCGCCCGTACAAGATCCTGCAGGAGATCTGGGCGAGACAATCCTCGCACGCCGCCGCATCGCTGTCGGGCTACCGCCGGACTCGCCGGAGCCGGAGGAGGAGGAGCCGAGGGAAGAGGAGGGAGAGGAGCTGACTCTAATGAAGGAGGAGGAGGCGGAGGAGGTGGAGCAGCCGGAGCCGGAGCTGCCAGAGCATGAACTGCCGGGCTTCAACATGGAGCAGACGGGGGCGAATTTCGCTATTGCCCAATTGGAGGAGATTTTTTTTGAACCGGGCATAACCCCTTTCCATTACTTTGACATAACGAAAATACAGAGTTCCGAAACTGGAGCTACCAAGGAAACTGAAAAGGGGAAAGCGAGTTCAGAGCATCCTTGGGAAACCCACTATAAGCACCCGTCATCGAGCAGCTTACCATGGGGCGAAAACCCAAGGACACCCAAAAACGCAATCTAGACCTAAACCAGAAGAGTTCAACAAGTTTAGGATACCAAAAGGCTCACGCAGGAGCGACACCACAAGCTCACACAGGAGCAGGCGACAGAAAGTAACTAATATAAGCATGACGAAGGACCCCAAGACTATCATCTCCACATCTTCGCGACCCAGATTTTGCTGACCACGTCCTGTCAAAATCAGTCCTGCGCCCTCTCGCCTGTGCTCAATTGGAGGAGATGGCGGAGCAGCAGGCCATCCTGGAGTCCATCTAGGATGAGGCCTATGTGAAGGCCAACCGAGTGTTCCTTCGGCAGGAGCAGGCGGCGTCCGACGCGCTCTTCATCGAACTAGACGCGGAGATAGAGGAGGAGGAAGAGGCCGGAGCGGAGCAGCCGGAGGAGCTGCAGCTGCAGCTGCCATCCATGCTGCCAGTGCCGGGAATGGAGATCATCGTCATCTCCCATAAGGAGTAGCTAGATGATCGACGTAGTACGTAAGTTTATTTCGTTTGCATGTCTTTGTATGAATTTAAGAATCTAGTATGAGATGTCCGGATGCAACTCGTGAAATTAGGCGTGCCCCGTCACTGACCACGGACACGTCCGAACGTGCGTCCACGGGCATTTGAATGACCATATTTAACATATCCAGTTGTAGATGCTCTCATAATGCAAATGCATACTGACATCCACCAACGCAGCACAATAATTCTCAAAAGAAGTAACTAATCCGAACGAACGACACCCAACGGCTCTATCCATCATTATGGCCTTTGACTTCACCATGATGTCCGTCCGTCTGTCCTTTAGTCACAAACAAAATGTTTCTCCTCCATTGCTCAAACATCCAAGCAGAATACTCAGGAGTCCCAGATTGACCACTTACATACTCAGTCATTTTTCTTCAGCTTCTTCCTTCAACTCACGAGAGAAAACCTTTCTCCATCGACGCCAACAAAGCTTTTGACGCATCATTGTACAAGCACCTGCACACCAGTCCGGTAAACATAACTACCAGTGCATCTTCCATATATGATATTATAACATCAACAGAAAAGCAACAGCGGCAGATGTCATATTAATCAGCAAGGTTATGATTTATTAGACGACAATCCACTTCCCCAATCTGTCCTCAGAGTAGGAAGCCACATACAGGATCTACACATGACAAAGGATCCAGACCTACTTATACTAAACAGGACAACCAACTTCACAACGAGCTTGCACATATTGACATGGAAAAGCATAGAACCAGTTAAAAGCATCTTGGAATGTAAAACTAAAAGTTGTGTTTTATGACCAGCATGGCCACTGCTGCTACTCATGATATAAAAAACGAGTAAATAGCATAAAACTACTACTTTACGGGTTAGGGTTCCAAAAAACTACCAGTTTTTAATTTTTCTCAGATCACTACCAAGTCAAGGGTCGGCTGTCTCAAAAGACACAAATCGCCGAGTGCTTATCAATTGATCATGATTATGATAGCTGGGGCCCGCACGTAAGGTAACCGTTTGTTCGACTGTTTAGTTTGACCGTTAACTTACATGTGGGGCCCATATTCTGTAAAAAATGGAAAAGCAATAAGGTCCCTAAGTTTTCTTAAAAAAGCAATCGGGTCCCTGATTTTTTTCACAAAAAGCAATCGGGTCCCAGTAAGGAGAAGACGCGCCCGACGGCGCCGGCAGCTCGCCGGCGGCCAGGTCACGGGCCAGGTGGAAGGAGGCGCCACCGCTTTGCTCGGCGCGAAGGAGGTGCTTCTCCGGCGGGCGACGGGCTGGGTCCACTCCTTGCCGGCCACTGCTCTTGGCCATGGCGCTCTGCCTTGCCCCTTCCGTCTTTTATGCGTCCGCCGCCACGCACAAGAAGAATCCAGCGGCCGCCGTCGCCGAGATGGCCAAGAACCACACCTGCGGCCGCCGTTGACGCCTTTGCCGGCCTCCTCGAGCTCGCCGTTGACGACGACACGGATGTCATGCGCTGCTGCTGGAGCGCGCGCCTCCCACTGCCGCGGACGAGGCCGGACTCTGGCACGGCTGCCGGAAGGCCCTCGAGCTTCGTACGGCCTCTGTCATGCCTCCTCGTCGCCACCTCCAACACCTGGAGCTTCGGCGAGCTCGTGCCACGGCCATGGGGAGGTTGGGGAAGGGAAGGGAGGGGAGGGTCTTCGCCGGCTACGGAAGGGATGGGAGGTCGCCTGCTAGGGAGGAGAGAGGGTCGCCGGCTCGGGAGAGATATCACCGGAGGAGAGGAGAGGAGAGAAGAGCTAGAGGGCTCAGGAAGAGAGGAAGAAGAAAGAAAAGAGGAAGAGGAAGCTTACATGTGGGCCCTACATGTTAGTTAACGGTCAAACACACGGTCAAACAGACAGATTGTTTAGGTGCGGGCCCAACCTATCATAAACAAGTTTAATTTTTAAACAACGGTCATTTGGGGTTTTTTGAAACAGTCGATCCTTGACTTGGTAGTTATCTGAAAAAAATTAAAAACTGGTAGTTTTTTGGAACCCTAGCCCGTAAAGTAGTAGTTCTATGATATTTACTCTATAAAAACACATCTCAAACTTCTTGAAGGAGCAAGCAAAGAACATATACTACAAGTACTGGCACTGGAGCAACATCAGAGAGCCCAAACCCCTTGGAGATTATGACAAAATGAAATTTGAATGCTCGGGACACAACAAGTCACAATGCTGTTGGCGTATATATGATTGAAGGCATCAGACGTGTCAACTGTTCGATGGTAGGTACTGTTGTGTACTGTCTGAGCTTGCAATGTAGCACTGTATGAGATCACGATGGGTCACCGTGAAAACAACCGAGGGAGAAGCCAGACACGAGCCTACACCACATAGGGTGCATTCGTGTGCACATCACATGTGCATTGCTACGCTGTACTGCTGCAACTCTGCGGGTGCGAGAGGTGTCTGCATGTGGTGTGCATGAGGCGGCACATGGGTAGGGCTCGCATCACGTACTACTTGCATGCATGCCCGCCTCTGTCTCTTGATTATTTCGCCCGTAGGGCTCCATTCTCGTCTTTGATAACAGAAGCAAAGGTACGTAGGCGATGATTCCCTTTGGATGGTTGGATCGTAGTGTACACTGGAAGACTCGCATGACGACACGTCAAGAATCATCGAATTAGAGGACGATGATCATGCATTTTCCCAGCCTTTTGATGCGGAAGCAAAGGCGTGACTGTACTGTGACACAGCCACTTCAACTCAGATGGCGTTGTGGCGTTTGACGGAGAGCAGCAATCTAATCAGTTTTAGTCCTAAAAAATAATCAATAAAGTGGCCGTATGCATCTCCCAGATGCAGAGGCTGGGAGTCATCCTTCTTTTCTATAAAAAAATCAGTTTTAGGCGGGAAAAAGAATGGAGCGTCTTCAGGTAAAAAAAAGAAGAATGGAGCGTCATGTCCTTAAACTGAATGCACTACTAGTTACTACTAGAAACGGTACACGTCCTTAAACTGAAGGCATCAAACTGAATGCACCGTGAGGCGGCACATGGGTAGGGGCGCGACCCGTACAAACGTACGACGACTCCATTCTCGTCTCTAACAACAGAAGACAAGGTGGACCGTGGCGTGCACTGCCAGCCTCACATGGCGACAGCTATAGAGAGTCGTGGAATTAGAGGATAGAGTAAGCATTTTGCGTTTCTGTCAACGTCAGCGGGCCGTGGCATTGGATATAGATGGAGCAGCAATCACATCAAACTCGGGTTAGTGCGTGCGAAATCACGTAGAGAGAGCATAAATCATGTACTACAAGTCGGGTAACTATGGCAACGACACGGTAGTGATCATTTCTAGGAAGAGAAAACTCACACTGCAAATGCATGATGCATGAAATGGACATGGAACAGTATGGCGACATGATTGGACTAGGCATGCAGCTCCCTTCTTCTTTTTTAACTACTCTTTCCATTCCAAAATAATCAAAGTTCTAGATCTGTCATAACTAAAACTCTAAAGAAGTTCGACAACGTTCCTAAAAAAGAAATTAGCAACGTCTAGAAAACCAAATAAGCTTTGTTAGATTCATCATAAATATATTTCAATAATATAATTATTTGATTCATCATAAATATATCTATTTGATGTTCTAGATGCTTACAAATTTTTTTCTAGTAAGTTGATCAAGTTTAACTTCGGACAAATCTAGAAATATAATTATTTTGAAACGGGGAGAGTATTTACCGTGAGGCAACAACCCCACGGTCCTTTACCTCGACCATGAGGTCCCGACCCTGGGTAAAACCCTATGCAAACCCCGTGTGCACTCTCTACCCTTTGTGCCAGTTAACAAACCAGTGCTCACACGCCCTCCTTGTATGGGTTGGCCCAATAGGCTAGCAGCTCGCTCCCTTGTTCATCCTAGCTTCCTTCGATCGGTTGGTGGTTGACTATTGACTTTCCCTAAAAAAATGAAAAAGGTTCATGAATTTGAATTATCATAATTTTTTCACAAAATTTGAATTAGTTCATGAATTTTTAAAAATGTGAACTGTTTGAAAAGGTTCACACATTTGAAAAAAAACAACAGAAATTTGAAAAAGGTTCATCAATTTTAAAAATTATTCACGGAGTTGAAATTTTTTATAAATATGAGAAAAAATAATGAATTCGAAGATAATTCGTGCATTTGATAATAAATATGTAAATGTTGAAGAAAAGGGAAAGGGAAAAGGGAAACCTGAAAAAACCAAACAAAGACCCGATCGAAAACTCAAAACTGAGAAAAGAAAAAATAGTCATAAGCTTCCCAAAACTGGGCTTGGAAGTTTTCCAAAACCGGGACAAGGTTCCTGCGAAAACTGCCTTAAATGGGCCGGACCATTGCGATTAAAGGGTGTGTGCTACATACGGTTAACAATATAAATAACCGCAAAAAACATTATAAGTAGCGCTTTAAGTGGTAAATAGGATCTGGCAGCCTTCATGGCTTTTAGGCGCGTCACACTGTAGACATTCCCCTGACGGCCTCCTTTGATTTACAGGAATTTTATGGAAATTCTAACGGAATGGAATTTCATCGAAGTAATTTCTTTATAGCCCTTTTGTTTGTAAAATAGAATTCAAAATAAAAAAGCATATCCTATTAATCAAATGACATCCCTTCATGTGTAAGATTTGAAATACATTCATTTCGCTCGCTAGGATTTTTCTATTTTCATAATATTGCTATCCTATGAAGACAAGCAATCCTTAGCATTTTTTTAGTTCGCTGTGACGACCAAACGAAAGAGAAAAGTATATTTTTTTTCTTTTAGTCGGGTCTTACAACTACGACCAACCTTAGCATTTTCCTTTGCTTGAGGCTGACGTTCATGGTGTGTGAAACTAGCTAAGGTCGACTTTAGAGGTCTCTTTGTCTACCTTAAGGGCTAGTTTGGTTTGTGACCTGGCCTAAATTTGCTTGGCCTGGAAAGTGCCTGAATCCTTCTTGAAGGTTGTTTAGTTTGTGTCCTGTACAGTCAAATTCTTGCCTGGCCTGAAGTATCTAATATGTGCATTAGCCTGGCTCAAACACCAGGCAAAATAGTTAGCCTGGACCAGGCGGGGGAATGGGTTGCCTGGCTCATGCCTGAAGTGTTAATAGTACTTTTTAAATCAATAAAGTTGTGGACCAGCAGCTATTTATGGACTGATAGAATAATAATAGCTAGACAGGCCCAGGATACTAGACATATCTTAGTTCTACATACATTCATTTTTATCGATTTCTTTAACAAGTATTTTCGGACGGAGGGACACATTGGAGTACTAACCAAACACATTGTTCCCAGGCTAGCCTGGCCAGGCACATATTTTGAAATTACCACGCAAGGTCCAGGCTCAATTTCCGTCCAGGGATAAAGCCCATGACTCGAACCAAACTAGCTCTAAGTCCACATTGGAGACCCCATTCACCTTCTCATTTCCAAATATGGCGAAAGTCCCGACTGAGATGAAATGACTCCAGAATATGCTGCACCTGTGGCCTCACGCCCATCGAAGTATGGCAGGCTATCCTGCGACGGAACAACCTCTCGGTGGCACTCTCTCCGACAGCAACCACTACCTCGCTTGCTGAATGGACGGAGTACGGGAGTAGACCACAAGCAAGATTGCCGGCGATGAGACGAAACAATGGAGCTCCCTGGTTCGGTTAGTCTGGTGGTCGGCATGAAACTAGCGCAATGCCAGAGTTTTCAAAAACTAGTCGTCCGCGGTAATGGCACTGATGAGAAAGATTATCAAGGAAGCGGGTGTCTGGCTGACTGCAGGACGGCGCAAGGCAAGCTCATTGCTGTTAAAACCCAGAGAGCCTGGTTAGGACTCTCACAATCCTTTGTGTACCGGTGTAGGCATCTTCGCCCGACTGTAAGTGATGATTTGCAAATCCCCTGTACTTCTAACCCTCCAATTGCAATGAAAAGCTGCACCGACAACATTTTCGTCAAAAAGGCAGAAAATTCAGACTGAGCGTGAGTAGACTAACAGAGATGAAAAAGATCCTCAAGCCTGTCCCCAGTCGCATAAGAAGGGGCGAGGAAACCTTAATGGCAAAGGGTCAGATGATCCCACAATATTGTAAAGTCTCCTTCGCGCCGAGCTTGCGACTTGTGGGGACATGAATAAGATCAGAATGGGTTACTGTTGGAATGGAAAGCAAAAGATGGATCCAGGCAACCCGTTGTTCGCATACATGACGCTACGCTGAATGTTTCATCGTAACCTAAAGGATTGTTACGTCTCACCATGCCTGCATCAGTATCCATCGTCTATGTAATGGATGGATTTGCATGCACATGTGTTCTTACGGAGAGGAAACCCCCAACAAATGAACGCGGACGGAGACGGTGCAATGAAGACTCTACGTTACACAGACCAACACATACCAGATACATACAATGCTTTTCACTGTGACTTCCTCCTGACGACGAAGCGATTCTACGGTGCCTCCAACACCTGTCCACATCAGCATTCATCGTCTGGCAAAGAACCACCGTTCGTCCCATATAAAACCGTGAGATGGATGGATGTGGATTTGCTCAGGCAAGCATGCATGCATGTTCGTTCAGGCAAGCACGCATGTTCCTCCACGGTTC
Source organism: Triticum aestivum (assembly GCF_018294505.1). Lineage (NCBI taxonomy): Eukaryota > Viridiplantae > Streptophyta > Magnoliopsida > Poales > Poaceae > Triticum > Triticum aestivum. The sequence goes on along the minus strand of NC_057809.1, from coordinate 575,084,036 downwards.
ATTCGTGTGCACTGAAAACCAAGTGCACATGTGTTGGGAAACATAGTAATTTCAAAAAATTTCCTACGCACACGCAAGATCATGGTGATGTATAGCAACGAGAGGGGAGAGTGTGATCTACGTACCCGTGTAGATCGACAACGGAAGCGTTAACTGGGTTGATGTAGTCGTACGTCTTCACGGCCCGACCGATCAAGCACCGAAACTACGGCACCTCCGAGTTCTAGCACACGTTCAGCTCGATGACGATCCCCGGACTCCGATCCAGCAAAGTGTCGGGGAAGAGTTCCGTCAGCACGACGGCGTGGTGACGATCTTGATGTACTAATGTCGCAGGGCTTCGCCTAAGCACTGCTACAATATTATCGAGGACTATGGTGAAAGGGGGCACCGCACACGGCTAAGAATATGATCACGTGGATCAACTTGTGTCTCTAGGGGGTGCCCCTGCCTCCGTATATAAAGGCTCAAAGGGGGGGGGGGGGTGCGGCCGGCCAGGAGAGGCGCGCCAGGAGGAGTCCTACTCCCTCCGGGAGTAGGACTTCCCCCCTTTCCTAGTTGGAATAGGATTCGCGGAGGAGAGAGAGGAGGAAGGGGGGCCGGCCCCCTCTCCTTGTCCTATTCGGACCAAGGGAGGGGAGGGGTGCGCGGCCCATCTCTGGCTACCTCTCCTCTCTTCCACTAAGGCCCATATATCTCCCGGGGGGTTCCGGTAACCTCCCGGTACTCCGGTAAAATTCCGATTTCACCCGGAACACTTCCGATATCCAAACATAGGCTTCCAATATATCAATCTTTATGTCTCGACCATTTCGAGACTCCTCGTCATGTCCGTGATCACATCCGGGACTCCGAACAACCTTCGGTACATCAAAACGTATAAACTCATAATATAACAGTCATCGAAACCTTAAGCGTGCGGACCCTACGGGTTCGAGAACAATGTAGACATGGCCGAGACATGTCTCCGGTCAATAACCAATAGCGGGACCTGGATGCCCATGACATTCAAAATGTCTTTAAAGTCCCGATTCTAAGCCGTTAAGTATGGTGCACTAAACTATCAAGTAGTCATCATATTGAGCTAGTCAAACGTTCATAACGTCTGCATCTGCTCCTGCAATAGGTTTGTCATCTAGCAGTGCATCAAGGACATAATTCTTCTGTGCAGCAATGAGGATAAACCTCAGATAACGGATCCAACCCGCATCATTGCTACTAACATCTTTCAACACAATTTTCTCTAGGAACATATCAAAATAAACACAGGGAAGCAACAACGCGAGCTATTGATCTACAACATAATTTGCAAAATAATACCAGGACTAATTTCATGATAAATTTAAGTTCAATTAATCATATTACTTAAGAACTCCTACTTAGATAGACATCCCTCTAATCCTCTAAGTGATCACGTGATCCAAATCAACTAAACCATGTCCGATCATCACGTGAGATGGAGCAGTTTCATTGGTGAACATCACTATGTTGATCATATCTACTATATGATTCACGCTTGACCTTTCGGTCTCCGTGTTCCGAGGCCATATCTGTATATGCTTGGCTCGTCAAGTATAAACTAAGTATTCCGTGTGTGCAACTGTTTTGCACCTGTTGTATTTGAACGTAGAGCCTATCACACCCGATCATCATGTGGTGTCTCAGCACGAAGAACTTTCGCAATGGTGCATACTCAGGGAGAACACTTCTTGATAATTTAGTGAGAGATCATCTTATAATGATACCGTCAATCAAAGCAAGATAAGATGCATAAAAGATAAACATCACATGCAATCAATATAAGTGATATGATATGGTCATCATCATCTTGTGCCTGTGATCTCCATCTCCGAAGCACCGTCATGATCACCATCGTCACCGGCGCGACACCTTGATCTTCATCGTAGCATCGTTGTCGTCTCGCCAATCTTATGCTTCCACGACTATCGCTACCGCTTAGTGATAAAGTAAAGCATTACAGCGCGATTGCATTGCATACAATAAAGCGACAACCATATGGCTCCTGCCAGTTGCCGATAACTCGGTTACAAAACATGATCATCTCATACAATAAAATTTAGCATCATGTTTGACCATATCACATCATAACATGCCCTGCAAAAATAAGTTAGACGCCCCCTACTTTGTTGTTGCAAGTTTTACGTGGCTGCTACGGGCTTAAGCAAGAACCAATCTTACCTACGCATCAAAACCACAATGATAGTTTATCAAGTTGGTGATGTTTTAACCTTCGCAAGGACCGGGCGTAGCCACACTCGGTTCAATTAAAGTTGGAGAAACTGTCACCCGCAAGCCACCTATGTGCAAAGCATGTCGGGAGAACCGGTCTCACGTAAGCGTACGCGTAATGTCGGTCCGGGCCGCTTCGTCCAACAATACCGCCGAACCAAAGTATGACATGCTGGTAAGCAGTATGACTTATATCACCCACAACTCACTTGTGTTCTACTCGTGTATATAACATCAACACATAAAACCTAGGCTCGGATGCCACTGTTGGGGAACATAGTAATTTCAAAAAAATTTCTACGCACACGCAAGATCATGGTGATGCATAGCAACGAGAGGGGAGAGTGTGATCTACGTACCCTTGTAGATCGACAACGGAAGCGTTAACTGGGTTGATGTAGTCGTACATCTTCACAGCCCGACCGATCAAGCACCGAAACTACGGCACCTCCGAGTTCTAGCACACGTTCAGCTCGATGACGATCCCCGGACTCCGATCCAGCAAAGTGTCCGGGAAGAGTTCCGTCAGCACGACGGCGTGGTGATGATCTTGATGTACTAATGTCGCAGGGCTTCGCCTAAGCACTGCTACAATATTATCGAGGACTATGGTGGAAGGGGGCACCGCACACGGCTAAGAATATGATCACGTGGATCAACTTGTGTCTCTAGGGGGTGCCCCTGCCTCCGTATATAAAGGCTCAAAGGGGGGGGTGCGGCCGGCCAGGAGTGGCGCGCCAGGAGGAGTCCTACTCCCTCCGGGAGTAGGACTTCCCCCCCTTTCCTAGTTGGAATAGGATTCGCGGAGGAGAGAGAGGAGGAAGGGGGGCCGGCCCCCTCTCCTTGTCCTATTCGGACCAAGGGAGGGGAGGGGCGCGCGGCCCATCTCTGGCTACCTCTCCTCTCTTCCACTAAGGCCCATATATCTCCCGGGGGGTTCCGGTAACCTCCCGGTACTCCGGTAAAATCCCGATTTCACCCGGAACACTTCCGATATCCAAACATAGGCTTCCAATATATCAATCTTTATGTCTCGACCATTTTGAGACTCCTCGTCATGTCCGTGATCACATCCGGGACTCCGAACAACCTTCGGTACATCAAAACGTATAAACTCATAATATAACTATCATCGAAACCTTAAGCATGCGGACCCTACGGGTTCGAGAACAATGTAGACATGACCGAGACACGTCTCCGGTCAATAACCAATAGCGGGACCTGGATGCCCATATTGGTTCCTACATATTCTATGAAGATATTTTATCAGTCAGACCGCATAACAACATACGTTGTTCCCTTTGTCATCGGTATGTTACTTGCCCGAGATTCGATCGTCGGTATCCAATACCTAGTTCAATCTCGTTACCGGCAAGTCTCTTTACTCGTTCCGTAATACATCATCCCGCAACTAACTCATTAGTTGCAATGCTTGCAAGGCTTAAGTGATGTGCATTACCGAGAGGGCCCAGAGATACCTCTCCGACGATCGGAGTGACAAATCCTAATCTCGAAATACGTCAACCCAACATGTACCTTTGGAGACACCTGTAGAGCACCTTTATAATCACCCAGTTACGTTGTGACGTTTGCTGGCACACAAAGTGTTCCTCCGGCACACGGGAGTTACATAATCTCATAGTCATAGGAACATGTATAAGTCATGAAGAAAGCAATAGCAACATACTAAACGATCGGGTGCTAAGCTAATGGAATGGGTCATGTCAATCAGATCATTCAACTAATGATGTGATCCCGTTAATCAAATGACAACTCTTTGTCCATGGTTAGGAAACATAACCATCTTTGATTAACGAGCTAGTCAAGTAGAGGCATACTAGTGACACTCTGTTTGTCTATGTATTCACACATGTATTATGTTTCTAGTTAATACAATTCTAGCATGAATAATAAACTTTTATCATGATATAAGGAAATAAATAATAACTTTATTATTGCCTCTAGAGCATATTTCCTTCAACATGCGCATTGCTACGCTGCTGCAACTCTTCAGAGGTGTACGCACGTGGCGTGCCGTGTAGTACAGCGAGCTGTGCAGCAACATGAGACGGCACATGGGTAGGCTCTTGTCACGTAGTTGCATGTCCTCCTCTGTCTCTCGATTATTTGGCTCATTGTGCGACCCGTGCGACTCCATTCTCGTCTTTGATAACAGAAGCAAAGGTAGGTGATGATGTTGTCCTTGGATGGATGGATCATAGTGTGCACCGGAAGACTCACATGATCACACATCGAGAAAACCGAACGAAGCATGCTAACAAAAACAAAAGGATGGGCTAAATTAACCAACTATACTGAATAATTCTCACTTCAATTGACACCAGTATTTCATAGTATATAAATGAATATAAGGTTTATATTTAACAATGAAAAGTTATGACAACAATCAATAATTGATTCATTACATGGAGAACTTCATGATCAGTATTATGATGAGCATTTTTAGGAAGATTTTCTTTGACAGTTTCGAGAGGGGCGATGGAGGGTTAGGAACATCTACAACACTTGCAGTTTTCTTGCGGTGATAAGACCTTTTCCATTCTTCTTGTGTTCCTAGATGGACTGATGTATCATCCAATCAGTCTTTGTCAGTTTCCCACCCTTTAACATACTCTCGAAAAAAAAGTTTCCCACCCTCGGCATGCACTCACATAGACCACCATGATCTTTTACGAACGACTTGCTTTGCTTCAATTATAACAACCTTCCAAGTACTTGTCTTGAGCCAAAAGATGTAACGACGACGGGGGAGGAGATAGATCGAAGGGCGGTGGGGGGGGGGGGGGGCTGTTGCCCCCCTCCACCCAGTGGCGTAGCTAGGATTTTATGCCAGGGTGGTCCAATTGATAGGAATTTTTTTTACACCACAATGAGTGGAGGATACTTTGGTACTGCAGCAATACAAAAAGATTGGCAAATCAGGGGTCAAAGAACTGAGAATAGTCAAGGCAGGGGAAGAGAAGCAAGAGTTTGGAGATCCACGGGGAAGAAGAGAAGCAACGTAGTGTGACTATGGCCCTGTGGGTGGAGCCGTAGAAGCAGATGGGGAGAATGGGTAGCAGATGAGGAGGAGAAAAGAGGAAACTTACTAGAGTGGCGGGGGTAGTGAGGCTCTGGAAGATGACTTAGCGACGCAGTGACTTCACCGGGCTGCGCCAGAGGAGATGAGGCCGCCGGCGCAGGACTGAGCCGTGGAAGGTGGTGCTCAAGTTGCAACTGCCGGCGACCGCCCAAAGCTCTGCTCTCAATCGTTTAGTATGGTTTGCACCCCTCTCCTCTGTACCCTATTATATTTCTGAAATGGTAACTAGCCCCAAAAAAATCACTGTGTTTTTGGACTGAAGAATTTTCCTCTTATCCTGGTGGTTGGAACTTTGCATATATAGTGCATACCAATATATCGTATACAATTTATCAAAACACACATCAATAAGGTCTTACAAAGCATATAAAAATTCACAGTTGAATTTCTAAATTTGCATAAGAGAATATCACACCTTATTTGTCGGGATAACGCCTTCTCAATCAGTGACGGAGCTACAAGCAGAATTATGGGCGGGCCAGATTGAACCTGGGCTACAGCTGGGCTGGTGCTACTGACCTCTGTTGCAGTACGTGGGCTGGGCATACCTACATAATTGTATTTTTTACAGAAAACATGGGCAGGCCACGGCCTGGTTTGGCCCTAACGTAGCTCCACCAGTGTTCTCAATGCCATGAAAGTATTGATTATATCATCATCACTTTGGAGAAAGCATCTCGCTCAATGTATGTGACTAGACAATCATCCAACAGACTATCAACCATCTTATTTCTTGGCTTGCTCTTGACCAAACTCATTGCACAAAATGCTCTTTCAACACTTGCGGTCAACACTGGTAGCAGCAACACCAATTTGAGAAGCAAGTACACCAAATTATAAACTATATGCCTCTTTGTTTGAAGAAGATTAACTGAGAACTGAGAGATCAACAAGAGAGTTTCTTGGCCTCTCTATTTTGCAACAATTCCAAAATAAAAAGAAGTTTGATCTGTAAATTGTCTGTTTGATTGAATACATAATAATCGTTAATCAATCAGCTCGATACATAAATTCTGAGTTCCAATTTGCAGTTAGAATAAACTTGTTTAAATCATAAAGGCAAATTATACCTTGAATAAAATAAATGGAGATCATACTTCTAATCGGAGGAGATGAGAAGTCAGTCAGCTCCTGGCGGTCCTGCCTCGGTGACTCGGTCTAATGTAGACACTGCGCGTCCGTGATGCTAGCCGGCGATGCCGGGCGCCGGCGCCTCTAACTCCCTCCTTCGCCAATCCTCCTCTACCTAACAGCCTCCAGCCGCCGGCCGTGCCTCGCTAGGGTTCGCTGATAGCCTTGCGCCAGTTCGAGTCGTACAAAATATGAAGGAAACGACGACTGGGAGGCTGGGAGCGAACGAGGAAGCCAGGCGCTAGCCATCGATCGACTGCCGTCCTTATATTTTGGGAAATGTTTCTGTGCGGCGCGCCGGCGCAACGCTTGGACGGGTCGCTGGTGCATTGTACGATAAAAACGTCCCTGGCCACTTGTTTTGTGGGTCCTAGCACCGCCCAGCCCTCTCATCCTTATCTCCTCCTCCCGCATCCCTCTTCCTCCATTTCTTTTTTCATCGCCAGCCATGGGAGCGGCAGCCCCAATCTTGCTCATCTCCTTCCACTCTTTACTCCTCCCTCCCCTACCCTGAGCTACAGATGGCTATTGAGAGCGCCCGCACCACACTCTTCAGAGCTGCTGCAAAAGGAGGGAGTTGCGCAGCCAGGATTCACTCGTCACTATGGGTCGCCCAGGTGAGCTCGTCGCCATGGCGCGCACGCTGTCGTTCTCGACTGCTGGGCCCGCACCTTCTGCTGATGCCCTCCTTTTCTAGGTAGGGGACGGCGAGCGGGGGGTGCTGCAAGCAGCGGAGGACGGGGCTACAAGCGGGGCGGCCACCACCAACCACCGATGTGATTCGTGGCGGAGATGCTGCTACCCGGGCACGGCGGAGCTACAACCGTAGGCCGGTAGAGTTGCAACCAGTAAAACAAAATGCTGGAACCGGCGATAGCCGTGTTGCGACGGCCACGGCGGTGATCCATCATTGTTGGAACCAGCAGCTTTTTTTTGCTGGAAACAGCGATTTTTTTTGCTACAACCCCAGCGACGATGATTCATAGTTTTGCTGGAACGACAAGTACTTTTGCTGGAACCATTTTCTTTTTTTGTTGCAAGCATAATTTCTTTTTGTTATGATTGTTTTGATTTTTGCTGGAACAAACATCCATTATTTTTGTTACCATCGTCTTGGATTTTTTTGCTGGAACCAGTGTATTTTTGTGCTACAACCGTTCTTCAATTTTGCTGGAACCAACCCTCCTTTTTTGTTTGCGATTTTGACGATGGCGAGCGTGCCGACGCTGAGCGTCGACGGCGAGCGATGGGCCCGTCGCCACCGGAGCTGCAACCGTTGCTATCGGAGCTGCAATTGCAGGCCACAGCTGTTGCATGCATGGAGTCAGTGACAAGTGCAGACGGCGACCAGCGGCGAGATGCGGCGCTCGGCGGCAAGTGCGGCGACCGGCGACGAGGACATCCGGCGAGGGCGGCGAGGACGGTCGATGAGGTTCGGCAACCCGAAGAGCGTGTGACCCGGCGAGACAAAGGGGAGCGATGAGAGGCAGGGGGTCTTTTTTCATACGTGCTCGTGCGGCAGGCACTGCATCAATCGTAATCGTACAACTGCAGACGACTTAATCAGACGGCCGAAAGTGGACCGGCCAAATGATTAGGCTGGTGCGCCGGCGCCTATTAGTCGCCTTATATTTTGGGGGCCTTGGCCGCTGCAGACTAGTTTTTTTGAATTCACATATATTTTGAATTCACATATATATATATAAGAGGATGAAGTAATGGGCCGAATTACAGGGTGATCCATGGACCACCCAGCCCCCCCCCCCCCCTCTAATGGATGAAACAGAGCAATTTTTTTCAAATCCGCCCTTTCTGGATTCATGCATATAAAAGATCTCTAATGTAAAACTTATGAATGAAATTAATTGTCGTGAGTAGACATAGACCAACATAATACAAATTATATATCACAAAAAACATATCATTAGAAAGTTCAAATCGTACACTTTCTAACGGTATTATAATTTTTAAACTATATAACTTATCTTATTGGTCAAATTATAGATTTAGGGATACACGCAAGTCTTATAAACCGAAAAGGAGGTAGTAGCAAACTTGCCGCCAATAAATTACTCCTGGTTGCTGATATAAGTGTCTTATGCACAGGATTATATCTATAGGTATAGATTAAATGATCTTTTTTCCCTTTATAATTGTTGTTTGGAATGCAGCGATATCAGACAGTGTGGCAACCAATTGACTCGGCACTCTTGAGTTGAGGGTTCATAGCAACTCCAATGTGCTAAACTATTTCGTCCCCGCGTGTTGCGTGTGGGTCGAAACGGACACAAAAGTCGGCTAACGAGCCGACCCAAACAGACGCGTGTTCGCTTTTTGTCCGTTGGGCGACACATTCCAGGATCAAATTTGGGCCTCGTTTCTTTCTGCACAGACACAGAACGAACACGGGCGACGCCCGCTTACTCCCTGACCTGGCCCGCTAGTCGGGGGCACATAGGCCATTCTCTTCCTCGCACCAACAGCCAACACGCCCCGGCACACAACCCCCGTTGCTGCCGCTGCCCAGTTCCGGTGCCCAGGCCAGCCGCCTGCACAGTCGTCCCTCCCCCTGCAACACGCCACCTACCAACGTCGCCGCCACCACCACCCCATCGCCGCAGCTTCCCCGACATCGCCACTAGCACCACCTCACCCCCACCCATGCCTGAAGCGGGCAAAGCATGGCGATCACGCTCGCCGGACGCCGACAGGGCCTGCTACCAGGTCCAGGGGAGGCGTGAGGCTCTTCGACGACGAACTTCTTCAACGACGCACGCAAGCTATTCGTCAGTTTGCCTGCAAGGTACAAATGGACTTCGATGATCAGTTCTTTTTCCACAGTTTCCTTTGCGACCCAGATGATTCCTCATCCGACGATGAGGAGCTTGTGGCTGCTGTGTTGGTCATCCATGACCACCTTAGTAGGCAGCGGCCGATGTTCCGGTGCTCGATCCCGTGACACACTCCGGAGTTGAATTGCAACCGAGAGAGCGACCATTTCCTTCTTTGGAAGGACTACTTCGAGACCCCATCCCGCTTGTTCAAACACCACCTATTCCGGCACCGTTTCCGTATGGCTAGACATGTGTTCAACCATATCCGGGAGGGGGTTGTGGGGTACGATTATTATTTTGAGTGCAAGGAGGATGCCCTGGGAAAGATTGACTTCTTCTCTTATCAAAACTGCAATAGGACTATTCGGATGCTTGCATACGGAGTTCCCGGTGATCTCATTGAAAAGTATGTCTGTATGAGCGAGTCCACGTGCCTAAAGTTCATGTACAAGTTCTGCAAGGCTGTGATAGCAGTGTTTGTCCTTGAGTACTTGAGAGATCCAAATGCTGCAGATACAACCTGGTTGTTGGCGATGAATGCCAGCAGGGGCTTTCCGGGGATGCTTGGTAGTATAGATTGTATGTACTGAGAGTGGAAGAACCGCCCTTCTGCTTGGGAGGGGCAGTATAGGGGCCATGTCGAAGCTTGCACCATCGTACTCGAGGCCGTGGCTTCACAAGATCTCTGGATTTGACACTTTTTCTTCGGCATGGCCGGATCACACAACAATATCAACTTGCTTCTACACTCTCCGTTGTTTGCAAGGCTTGCAGATGGCAACTGCCCGAAGGTTGATGTTGACCTCAATGGCCACAACTACAACTAAGGATAATACCTAGCTGACGGTAACTATCCCCAGTGAACTACTCTTGTGAAGACAATCCCCAACCCTGTAGGAGATAAGATGAATAGATTTGCCCAAGAGCAAGAGAGTGCTAGGAAGGATGTGGATCATGCCTTTGGTGTTCTGCAATCTCGATTGGGCATCGTTCGATAGCCTGCTAGAACTTGAAGCACCAAGAAGTTGTGGGAGATAATGACTGCTTGTGTGATCATACACAATATGGTCGTAGAGGATGAGTGCCCGGAACGTATCTATGACCAAGGGTTTCAGTTTCAGGGTGACAATGTTGTGCCTGAGTATGAAGGAGTGGCAATGTTTGCATAGCTCATCCAATTTCATTATCAAATGTGTGATTGAGAAACTCACATGCAACTGCCAAATTTTTTGGTTGAGTATATGTTAGCTCACGTTAGTAACCAATAGATGTATATTTTTTCAAATGAACTTGAGACAATTTAATTTTTATTTGGCTTTGTAAACTATGATATATTTGTTTGGTTGTGAAACTCTATAAGATGTTTGTATTTCTTTTGAATTATTATGGAAACAATGGTTAAATTTTCATATGTTTGAAAAAAAGACAGGCCGGCCGCGAGGACGAAAATGCGTCTGGGTGTTGGGTGCACCGTCGACCCAAACGCATAAGCAGGAAGACCACGAGTGTGCAGCCGACCCAAACAAATAAAAAGTGGACGAAACATGCATCCGTTTACGACCAGCAAAGCAAGCTGCTCAGCCCCCAGCAGCCACTATTGTGGGTCATGTCCACGTAATATACTCCATATTTTTTTAGATGTACTTCCTCCTGTCTTTATTACTCTGCATATTAAATTTGTATCAAATCAAACTTTGCAAAATTTAACCAAATTTATATTAAAAAATATCAGCATCTACAATACAAAATATATATTCTGTAAAACTACATTTCGTAATTAATTTAACAATATTTAGTTGGCATTATGAATGGATACTTTTTTCCTATAAGTTTAGTCAAAGTAGAGATACTTTGACTTTAGACAAATTTTTTATTTAGGGAGAGCCTAATCTTTATTGATCAAATAGCCACAAAGTGACCACGTGACATATGTGGTAAGCAATTCAAACCAATCCAAAAAATAAGCCACAAAGTGTGGGATAACATTTGCATCATGTGGTTGGCTAAAATTTATATTCTAAATATATTAAATCTAGCCAGGTTTCTTTTACCTGATTTTTTGAGTTTTTTTTACAGTGGTAATCAGACCAATAAGGTGGTGACACGCTATTTACTGGGGGACCTTGCGGGGTATGCTTTCGTGTGCGCTTGGCGATTTTTCTGCCGACCGCTTCGTTCCTTTTGTTTTGTGTTTTATCCTGTGTAGAGTCAAGCGGTTGTGCTCTTTGGTCCATGGTTCTCTTCTTGATTCTCTCCCTCTCTCCGGAAGTCTCCAGACCAATCCGATGCTGCTGTTGCGCCACCGTTCCACCGCCAGACGTTTCTATAAAAGGGCTTGATTCGACCATTCGGGCCGTCCCGTACCGCCCCATTCTTGCATCGCGCTGCCGGAGTCCCCCCGTCCTGGATCCCCGCCGCCATGGCCATCTTCAGATCGTTGTCCCTGCCACTCTGCGCGTCGCGTTGCTATACGTCGACGGCGACCTCTCCTTGGCGCTTGACGTCGGCCCGCCGGCGGCTGTGGATTGCCGCTGCTGCTGCCTTGGTTTCCGATGCGGGCCGGCCGCACCCCTCGCTTCTCCGCATCTCCGTACCGCATGAACACTCCCGGGTGTCATGTTGCTGCCATCCGCCCATGCACATCCTGCGATAGCAACGCCATGGATCCAACGACCGCAGACAGGCCAGTCCCGCCGCGTGCCCGGACGCATCCAGGAGGTTGGCGGTGCAGAAGACAGCCAGTGGTGGCCGGATTTGGGGCCTGGAAAAAGAGAAAGGGGATGGGGAAGAGCAGAGCGAGGCCCTGCGGTGCCGGTGGCTGTTTCTCAAAAAAATATCTGTGGTGAGTCTCTCTGGCTCTACTCTTCTTCTTGCTTCCTTTCAATTTGTTTTGTGATCTGGCTCTGCTCCTCTCCCTCCTGGCTTTCTCTCTCGATCTGCCGCTGCTAATTTATCTCTCTTCCTGGCTGCAGCAGCAACTCCCTCTCTCCCCCCTGACCATGCGTTGGCTCTGCTGTTTTTTCTCCCATGGCGCAGCGGCTTCTCCCTCTCACTGCGGTGGCTGCTGATGGCCCCTCTCTCGTGAGCTTCCCTCTCTCAGTATATGGTATAATGAGCGACATGTATTGGCCAATTTTCACGGATGGCTCGACTCAAACAAGGCAGACTTCTGTACTTCTACCCCTTCTAATTTGCTTCCTTTTTGTAATTCAGTTTCAAGAAGTTACAGTATGGGCTTGAGTGTTGCTTAGTGATATGCATACTTATAAATTCATGTCCTGATTACCTGTTTGATGTTTTAGTGTACTGGTAAAAAGTAAAGTGGCATTCAAAACCTTCCCTAAGTCTGTGAGATCAGGTTAGTACAGGGATGTAACAATGTTTATCATGCCCTCCATGTTTTTTTATGATTGTTCTGAACATCAGTTTACCTGAAGCAACCTTGCTGTATGCTACATTAAGAGGTGTTCAGCTTCTTCTAGAAATATTTTTTGTTTTATCATGGCATTGCACCATGCATGATTAACATACATGGAGTGAAGCTATAACATACACAAGTGGAGGCAAACAAGAATTTAGTCCACTAGAGTAAGTGTTGCATATCATGAGTGTGCTAGATACATCTGTATCTTGACACTTCTACATCAAAATAAAGCTTGGAGACCACCTACACTTTTACATATGTGATCACACAAATATATTCGTAAAGTCTGAGAAGATGCTGGAGTGCTGCTGATACTTACTAGAAATGTATGACCACACATATCACTAGTAGAAAACAGGGCTTTGGTCCAGGCCGGGTCAGCCCATTAGTCTCGGTTCAGTTTAGAACCGGGACCAATGTGGGCATTGGTCCCGGTTCGTGAGCCCAGGGGGGCGGCCGGGCCACGTGGGCCATTGGTCCCGGTTCATCTGGACCTTTTGGTCCCGGTTGGTGGGATGAACCGGGACAAATGGGCCTCGCTCCTGGCCCACCACCATTGGTCCCGGTTGGTGGCTTGAACCGGGACCAAAGGCTCCCCTTTGGTCCCGGTTCAAGCCACCAACCGGGACCAATGAGGTGCCTATATATACCCCCTAGCGCAAGAGCAGAGCATAGTGCTCTGTTTTTTCTGGCCGAGGGGGAGAGGGCTTTGTGGTGCTCTAGCTCACCTCCTATGCACATGAGGTGTTCGATGGAATGCCCGAGCCACACTACTTAAGCTTTCTCCTCTCGAAGATCGACCTCCAAGCTCCATTTTCCTCGAGATTTGTCTAGATTTAGCGGTCTGTCACGCCCCGTCCCCGTCTTCACCGCCGTCGATCACCCGCGCTGATCTCATCACCGACACCACCATGGTGAGCCTCTTGTTCTTATCTTCTTTCTGAAAGGAAAAATATTCTTACTTGTATGTTTAGATAGATACTTGTATCATTTTCTTACATTTATTATTGCATCTATATAGTGCGATGATTTTGGTATCCGCCCCCGTCGGCCCTCGTCCTGTCTATGATTCGGATGTGGTATGTATATTATCTTTATAACTATTGGTTCATTTATTGTTTATGAAAATTATGCCGACCAACGTGACATAGATTTTATTTATCTAGGATGTATGTGAATCGGAAATGCCAACCGACCCTATTGTTGAGAGGTTAAATTTAGTTGAAGAAGAAAACAATTTGTTGAAGGAAAAAATAAAAAAATTGAGGAGGAGAAGATGATATTGGAGTTGCATGTTGCGGATGTCGTCGATGATCACAAGATCAAGATGGATGCAATGCGCTTGAAGATTAGAAATATTAGAAAATATGCCATTCATACCGAGGTTTGGTATCATTATGCCGTTGGATCAATTGTTACCTTGGTTGCGATTATGATCACATTTGTTTTCGCATTGAAATGTTTTACATAGTTTCAATGTATGATTTAATTAATTAGATGCTCTGGAGAGCTATATGTTGTTAGATGAGAACTATGTATGCACTTTGGTTTTAATGTGATGATGAACTTCTATTAATTTGGACACTTAATTATATATAATGCACGCAGATGAACCGGCAATGGATGTATGGTGACAGACACACCCGCGAGTACATTAAGGGCATGCATGAGTTTCTCGATGCGGCTGAGGCAAACAAGCAGAATGGTTTTATGTGTTTTCCATGCACTGAATGTGGGAATACGAGGTCTTACTCTAACCGGAAAATCCTTCAATCCCACCTGCTTTACAAGGGTTTCATGCCACACTATAATGTTTGGACGAGGCATAGAGAAATAGGGGTTATGATGGAAGACGGCGAAGAAGAAGAGTACGATGACAACTATGTGCCCCTGAATATGGTGATGCTGCAACGGGGGGAGCTGGTGAAGATCAAGAGGAACCAGACGATGTGCCCAATGATGCTGCCACGGGTGAAGCTACTGAAGATCAAGAGGAACCAGACGATGTGCCTGATGATGATGATCTCTGCCGGGTCATTGTCGATGCAAGGACGCAATGCATTAGTCAAAAGGAGAAGCTGAAGTTCGATCGCATGTTAGAGGATCACAAAAAGAGTTATACCCCAATTGCGAAGATGGCAACACAAAGCTCGGTACCGTACTGGAATTGCTGAAGTGGAAGGTAGAGAATGCTGTGGCTGACAAAGGATTTGAGAAGCTACTGAAAATATTGAAGAAGAAGCTTCCAAAGGATAACGAATTGCCCGACAGTACATACACAGCAAAGAAGGTCGTATGCCCTCTAGGATTGGAGGTGAAGAAGATACATGCATGCCCTAATGACTGCATCCTCTACCGCGGTGCATACAAGGATCTGAACGCATGCCCGGTATGCGGTGCATTGCGGTATAAGATCAGACGAGATGACCCTGGTGATGTTGACGGCGAGCCCCCCAGGAAGAGGGTTCCTGCGAAGGTGATGTGGTATGCTCCTATAATACCACGGTTGAAACATCTGTTCAAAAATGAAGAGCATGCCAAGTTGATGCGATGGCACAGTGAGAACCGAAAGAAAGATGGGAAGTTGAGAGCACCCGCTGACGGGCCGCAGTGAAGAAAAATCGAGAGAAAGTACTGGGATGAGTTTGCAAAGGACCCAAGGAATGTATGGTTTTCTTTAAGCGCGGATGGCATTAGGAGTAGAGTAGCAATCACAGCACCTGGCCCGTGACTCTATGTATGTATAACCTTCCTCCTTGGATGTGCATGAAGCGGAAGTTCATTATGATGGCAGTTCTCATCCAAGGCCCTAAGCAACCCGGCAACGACATTGATGTGTACCTAAGGCCATTAGTTGAAGAACTTTTACAGCTGTGGAATGAAAACGGTGTACGTACGTGGGACGAGGACAGACAGGAGGAATTTAACCTTAAGACGTTGCTGTTCGTGACCATCAAAGATTGGCCCGCTCTCAGTAACCTTTCAGGACAGACAAACAAAGGATACCACGCATGCACGCACTGTTTAGATGACACTGAAAGTATATACCTGGACAAATACAGGAAGAATGTGTACCTGGGCCATCGTCAATTTCTTCCGACCACCATCAATGTCGAAAGAAAGGCAAGCATTTCAAAGGCGATGCAGATCACCGGAAGAAGCCCGCCATGCGCATCGGTGATCACGTGCTTGCTATGGTCAATGATTTACACTACGTAATCTTTGGAAAGGGTCTCGGTGGACTAGCTGTTCCGAATGACGCTGAGGGACACGCACCCATGTGGAAGAAGAAATCTATATTTTGGGACCTACCCTACTGGAAAGACCTAGAGGTCCGCTCCTCAATCGACGTGATGCACGTGACGAAGAACCTTTGCGTGAACCTACTAGGCTTCTTGGGCGTGTATGGGAAGACAAAAGATACACCTGAGGCACGGGAGGACCTGCAACGTTTGCACGAAAAAGACGGCATGCCTCCGAAGCAGTATAAAGGTCCTGCCAGCTACGCTCTTACGAAAGAAGAGAAAGAAATCTTCTTTGAATGCCTGCTCAGTATGAAGGTCACGACTGGCTTCTCGTCAAATATAAAGGGAATAATAAATATGCCAGAGAAAAAGTTTCAGAACCTAAAGTCTCATGACTGCCACATGATTATGACGCAACTGCTTCCGGTTGCATTGAGGGGGCTTCTACCGGAAAACGTCCGATTAGCCATTGTGAAGCTATGTGCATTGCTCAATGCAATCTCTCAGAAGGTGATCGATCCAGAAATCGTACCAAGGCTAAGGAGTGATGTGGCGCAATGTCTTGTCAGTTTCGAGCTGGTGTTCCCACCATCCTTCTTCAATATCATGACGCACATCCTAGTTCATCTAGTCGACAAGATTGTCATCCTGGGGCCCGTATTTCTACACAATATGTCCCCCTTTGAGAGGTTCATGGGAGTCCTAAAGAAATATGTCCGTAATCGCGCTAGGCCAGAAGGAAGCATCTCCATGGTGTTGGGGAACGTTGCAGAAAACAAAAAAATTTCCTACGGTTTCACCAAGATCCATCTAGGAGCTCATCTAGCAATGAGTGATTAGATGCATCTACGTACCTTGTAGATCGCGAGCAGAAGCGTTCAAAGAACGGGGATGAGGGAGTCGTACTCGACGTGATTCGAATAACCAAAGATCCTAGCACCGAACGGACGGCACCTCCGCGTTCAACACACGTACGGAACAACCACGTCTCCTCCTTCTTGATCCAGCAAGGGGGGAGGAGAGGTTGAGGGAGATGGCTCCAGCAGCAGCACGACGGTGTGGTGATGATGGAGCTGCAGTACTCCGGCAGGGCTTCGCCAAGCACTATGGAGGAGGAGGATGTGTTGGAGAGGGAGAGGGAGGCACCAAAGGCAAGGGTGAGAAGTCCTCCATCTCCCCCACTATATATAGGAGGGCCAAGGGGGGGCGCCGGCCCTAGGAGATCTCATCTCCTAGGGGGGTGCGGCCAAGGGGAGGAATCCCTCCTCCCCAAGGCACCTAGGAGGTGCCTTCCCCTCCTAGGACTCTTCCTTTTAGGGTTTCCCCCACCCTAGGCGCATGGGCCCTAGGGGAAGTGGCGCCCCAGCCCACTTTGGGCTGGATCCCTTCCCACTTCAGCCCATGGGTCCCTCCGGGATAGGTGGCCCCACCCGGTGGACCCCCGGGACCCTTCCGGTGGTCCCGGTACAATACCGATGACCCCGAAACTTGTCCCGATGGCCGAAATAGCACTTCCTATATATAATTCTTTACCTCCGGACCATTCCGGAATTCCTCGTGACGTCCGGGATCTCATCCGGGACTCCGAACAACATTCGGGTTACTGCATATACATATCCCTACAACCCTAGCGTCACCGAACCTTAAGTGTGTAGACCCTACGGGTTCGGGAGACATGCAGACATGACCGAGATCGCTCTCCGGTCAATAACCAACAGCGGGATCTGGATACCCATGTTGGTTCCCACATGCTCCTCGATGATCTCATCGGATGAACCACGATGTCGAGGATTCAATTAATCCCGTATACAATTCCCTTTGTCAATCGGTATGTTACTTGCCCGAGATCTGATCGTCGGTATCCCAATACCTCGTTCAATCTCGTTACCGGCAAGTCACTTTACTCGTACCGTAATGCATGATCCCGTGACCAGACACTTGGTCACTTTGAGCTCATTATGATGATGCATTACCGAGTGGGCCCAGTGATACCTCTCCGTCATACGGAGTGACAAATCCCAGTCTTGATCCGTGTCAACCCAACAGACACTTTCGGAGATACCCGTAGTATACCTTTATAGTCACCCAGTTATGTTGTGACGTTTGGCACACCCAAAGCACTCCTACGGTATCCGGGAGTTACACGATCTCATGGTCTAAGGAAAAGATACTTGACATTGGAAAACTGTAGCAAACGAACTATACGATCTTGTGCTATGTTTAGGATTGGGTCTTGTCCATCACATCATTCTCCTAATGATGTGATCTCGTTATCAATGACATCCAATGTCCATAGTCAGGAAACCATGACTATCTGTTGATCAACGAGCTAGTCAACTAGAGGCTTACTAGGGACATGTTGGTGTCTATTATTCACACATGTATTACGATTTCCGGATAACACAATTATAGCATGAATAAAGACAATTATCATGAACAAGGAAATATAATAATAATGCTTTTATTATTGCCTCTAGGGCATATTTCCAACAGTCTCCCACTTGCACTAGAGTCAATAATCTAGTTACATTGTGATAAATCGAACACCCATGGAATTCTGGTGTTGATCATGTTTTGCTCTAGGGAGAGGTTTAGTCAACGGATCTGCTACATTCAGGTCCGTGTGTACTTTACAAATATCTATGTCTCCATCTTGAACATTTTCACGAATGGAGTTGAAGCGACGCTTGATGTGCCTTGTCTTCTTGTGAAACCTGGGCTCCTTGGCAAGTGCAATAGCTCCAGTGTTGTCACAGAAGAGCTTGATCGGCCCCGACGCATTGGGTATGACTCCTAGGTCGGTGATGAACTCCTTCACCCAAATTGCTTCATGCGCTGCCTCTGAGGCTGCCATGTACTCCGCTTCACATGTAGATCCCGCCACGACGCTCTGCTTGCAACTGCACCAGCTTACTGCCCCACCATTCAAAATATACACGTATCCGGTTTGTGACTTAGAGTCATCCAGATCTGTGTCGAAGCTAGCGTCGACGTAACCCTTTACGACGAGCTCTTCGTCACCTCCATAAACGAGAAACATTTCCTTAGTCCTTTTCAGGTACTTCAGGATATTCTTGACCGCTGTCCAGTGTTCCTTGCCGGGATTACTTTGGTACCTTCCTACCAAACTTACGGCAAGGTTTACATCAGGTCTGGTACACAGCATGGCATACATAATAGAACCTATGGCTGAGGCATAGGGGATGACACTCATCTCTTCTATATCTTCTGCCGTGGTCGGACATTGAGCTGAGCTCAATACACCTTGTAACACAGGCAAGAACCCCTTCTTAGACTGATCCATATTGAATTTCTTCAATATCTTATCAAGGTATGTGCTTTGTGAAAGACCTATGAGGCGTCTTGATCTATCTCTGTAGATCTTGATGCCTAATATATAAGCAGCTTCTCCAAGGTCCTTCATTGAAAAACTCTTATTCAAGTAGGCCTTAATGCTGTCCAAGAGTTCTATATCATTTCCCATCAAAAGTATGTCATCTACATATAATACGAGAAATGCTACAGAGCTCCCACTCACTTTCTTGTAAACGCAGGCTTCTCCATAAGTCTGCGTAAACCCAAACGCTTTGATCATCTCATCAAAGCGAATGTTCCAACTCCGAGATGCTTGCACCAGCCCATAAATCAAGCGTTGGAGCTTGCATACCTTGTCAGCATTCTTAGGATCGACAAAACCTTCCGGCTGCATCATATACAATTCTTCCTTAAGGAAACCATTAAGGAATGCCATTTTGACGTCCATTTGCCATATCTCATAATCATAGAATGCGGCAATTGCTAACATGATTCAGACGGACTTTAGCTTCGCTACTGGTGAGAATGTCTCATCATAGTCAACCCCTTGAACTTGTCGATAACCCTTAGCGACAAGACGAGCTTTATAGATGGTCACATTACCATCCGCGTCTGTCTTCTTCTTAAAGATCCATTTATTTTCTATGGCTCGCCGCTCAACGGGCAAGTCAGTTAAAGTCCACACTTCGTTTTCATACATGGATCCTATCTCGAATTTCATGGCTTCCAGCCATTTGTCGGAATCCAGGCCCGCCATCGCTTCTTCATAGTTCGAAGGTTCACCGTTGTCCAACAACATGATTTCCAAGACAGGGTTGCCGTACCACTCTGGTGCGGAACGTGTCCTTGTGGACCTTCGAATTTCAGCAGGAGCTTGATCAGAAGTATCTTGATCATCATCATTAACTTCCTCTCTAGTTGGTGCAGGCACCTCAGGAACATTTTCTTGAGTTGCGCCATTTTCCGGTTCAAGAGGTAATACTTCATCAAGTTCTACTTTCCTCCCACTTACTTCTTTCGAGAGAAACTCTTTCTCTAGAAAGGATCCATTCTTGGCAACAAAGATCTTGCCTTCGGATCTGAGGTAGAAGGTATACCCAATAGTTTCTTTAGGGTATCCTATGAAGACGCATTTTTCCGACTTGGGTTCGAGCTTTTCAGGTTGAAGTTTCTTGACATAAGCATCGCATCCCCAAACTTTTAGAAACGACAGCTTAGGTTTCTTCCCAAACCATAATTCGTACGGTGTCGTCTCAACGGATTTCGACGGAGCCCTATTTAAAGTGAATGCAGAAGTCTCTAAAGCATACCCCCAAAAAGATAGCGGTAAATTGGCAAGAGACATTATAGATCGCACCATATCTAATAGAGTTCGATTACGACGTTCGGACACACCATTACACTGAGGTGTTCCAGGCAGCATGAGTTGTGAAACTATTCCACATTTTCTTAAGTGTGTGCCAAACTCGTGACTCAAGTATTCTCCTCCACGATCTGATCGCAGGAACTTGATTTTCCTGTCACGTTGATTCTCAACCTCACTCTGAAATTCCTTGAACTTTTCAAAGGTCTCAGACTTGTGTTTCATTAAATAGATATACCCATATCTACTCAAGTCATCAGTGAGGGTGAGAACATAACGATAGCCACCGCGAGCCTCAACACTCATCGGACCGCACACATCAGTATGTATGATTTCCAATAAGTTGGTTGCTTGCTCCATTGTTCCTGAGAACTGAGTCTTGGTCATTTTACCCATGAGGCATGGTTCGCACGTGTCAAATGATTCGTAATCAAGAGACTCTAAAAGTCCATCAGCATGGAGCTTCTTCATGCGTTTGACACCTATGTGACCAAGGCGGCAGTGCCACAAGTATGTGGGACTATCATTACCAATCTTACATCTTTTGGTACTCACACTATGAACATGTGTAGCATTACGCTCGAGATTCATTAAGAATAAACCATTCACCATTGGAGCATGACCATAAAACATATCTCTCATATAAATAGAACAACCATTATTCTCGGATTTAAATGAGTAGCCATCTCGAATTAAACGAGATCCTGATACAATGTTCATGCTCAAAGCTGGCACTAAATAACAATTATTAAGGTTTAAAACTAATCCAGAAGGTAAATGAAGAGGCAGCGTGCCGACGGCGATCACATTGACCTTGGAACCATTCCCGACGCGCATCGTCACCTCGTCCTTTGCCAGTCTCCGCTTATTCCGCAGCTCCTGCTTTGAGTTACAAATGTGAGCAACTGCACCAGTATCAAATACCCAGGAGCTACTACGAGTACTGGTAAGGTACACATCAATTACATGTATATCACATATACCTTTCGTTTTGCCGGCATTCTTGTCCGCTAAGTATTTGGTGCAGTTCCGCTTCCAGTGACCACTTTCCTTGCAATAAAAGCACTCAGTCTCGGGCTTGGGTTCATTCATTGGCTTCTTCCCGGTAGCTTGCTTGCCGGGCGCGGCAACTCCCTTGCCGTCCTTCTTGAAGGTTTTCTTACCCTTGCCTTTCTTGAACTTAGTGGTTTTATTCACCATCAACACTTGATGTTCCTTTTTGACTTCTACCTCTGCTGATTTCAGCATTGCAAATACTTCAGGAATGGTCTTTTCCATCCCCTGCATATTGAAGTTCATCACAAAGCTCTTGTAGCTCGGTGGAAGCGACTGGAGGATTCTGTCAATGACCGCGTCATCCGGGAGATTAACTCCCAGCTGAGTCAAGCGGTTATGTAACCCAGACATTGTGAGTATGTGATCACTGATAGAACTATTTTCCTCCATCTTACAGCTGAAGAATTTGTCAAAGACTTCATATCTCTCGACCCGGGCATGAGCTTGGAAAACCATTTTCAGCTCCTCGAACATCTCATATGCTCCGTGTCTCTCAAAACGCTTTTGGTGCCCCTGTTCTAAGCTGTAAAGCATGCCGCACTGAACGAGGGAGTAGTCATCGGTACGTGCCTGCCAAGCGTTCATAACGTCTTGTTCTACAGGGAGAACAGGTGCGTCACCTAGCGGTGCTGGTAGGACATAATCTTTCTTGGCAGCTATGAGGATGATCCTCAGGTTCCGGACCCAGTCCGTGTAGTTGCTGCCATCGTCTTTCAGCTTGGTTTTCTCTAGGAACGCGTTGAAGTTGAGGACTACGTTGGCCATTTGATCTACAAGACATATTGTAAAATATTTAGACTAAGTTCATGATAATTAAGTTCATCTAATCAAATTTATTCAATGAACTCCCACTTAGATAGACATCCCTCTTCTAGTCATCTAAGTATAACATGATCCGAGTCAACTAGGCCGTGTCCGATCATCACGTGAGACGGACTAGTCAACATCGGTGAACATCTTCATGTTGATCGTATCTTCTATACGACTCATGCTCGACCTTTCGGTCTTCTGTGTTCCGAGGCCATGTCTGTACATGCTAGGCTCGTCAAGTCAACCTAAGTGTTTGCATGTGTAAATCTGTCTTACACCCATTGTATGTGAACGTTAGAATCTAACACCCGATCATCACGTGGTGCTTCGAAACAACGTACTGTCGCAACGGTGCACAGTTAGGGGGAACACTTTCTTGAAATTATTATGAGGGATCATCTTATTTACTACCGTCGTTCTAAGCAAACAAGATGCAAAACATGATAAACATCGCATGCAATCAAATAATAATAGTGACATGATATGGCCAATATCACATAGCTCCTTTGATCTCCATCTTGGGGCTCCATGATCATCTTGTCACCGGCATGACACCATGATCTCCATCATCATGATCTCCATCATTGTGTCTCCATGAAGTTGCTCGCCAACTATTACTTCTACTACTATGGCTAACGCGTTTAGCAATAAAGTAAAGTAATTTACATGGCATTTCTCAATGACACGCAGGTCATACAAAAAATAAAGACAACTCCTATGGCTCCTGCCGGTTGTCATACTCATCGACATGCAAGTCGTGATTCCTATTACAATAGCATGAACATCTCATACATCACATATAGATCATTCATCATTCATCACAACTTTGGCCATATCATATCACAAAGCACTTGCTGCAAAAACAAGTTAGACGTCCTCTAATTGTTGTTGCAAGTTTTACGTGGCTGAAGTAGGGTTCTAGCAAGAACGTTTTCTTACCTACGTGAGACAACGTGATTTGTTAACTTCTATTTACCCTTCATAAGGACCCTTTTCATCGAATCCGCTCCAACTAAAGTAGGAGAGACAGACACCCGCCAGCCACCTTATGCAACTTGTGCATGTTAGTCGGTGGAACCGGTCTCACGTAAGCGTACGTGTAAGGTTGGTCCGGGCCGCTTCATCCCACAATACCGTTGAAGCAAGATAAGACTAGTAGCGGCAAGAAAGTTGACAACATCTACGCCCACAACAAATTGTGTTCTACTCGCGCAAGAAGAACTACGCATAGACCTAGCTCATGATGCCACTGTTGGGGAACGTTGCAGAAAACAAAAAAATTTCCTACGGTTTCACCAAGATCCATCTAGGAGCTCATCTAGCAACGAGTGATTAGATGCATCTACGTACCTTGTAGATCGCGAGCGGAAGCGTTCAAAGAACGGGGATGAGGGAGTCGTACTCGACGTGATTCGAATCACCAAAGATCCTAGCACCGAACGGACGGCACCTCCGCGTTCAACACACGTACGGAACAGCCACGTCTCCTCCTTCTTGATCCAGCAAGGGGGGGGGGAGAGGTTGAGGGAGATGGCTCCAGCAGCAGCACGACAGCGTGGTGATGATGGAGCTGCAGTACTCCGGCAGGGCTTCGCCAAGCACTATGGAGGAGGAGGATGTGTTGGAGAGGGAGAGGGAGGCACCAAAGGCAAGGGTGAGAAGTCCTCCATCTCCCCCACTATATATAGGAGGGCCAAGGGGGGGCGCCGGCCCTAGGAGATCTAATCTCCTAGGGGGGTGCGGCCAAGGGGAGGAATCCCTCCTCCCCAAGGCACCTAGGAGGTGCCTTCCCCTCCTAGGACACTTCCTTTTAGGGTTTCCCCCACCCTAGGCGCATGGGCCCTAGGAGAAGTGGCGCCCCAGCCCACTTTGGGCTGGATCCCTTCCAACTTCAGCCCATGGGGACCTCCGGGATAGGTGGCCCCACCCGGTGGACCCCCGGGACCCTTCCGGTGGTCCCGGTACAATACCGGTGACCCCGAAACTTGTCCCGATGGCCGAAATAGCACTTCCTATATATAATTCTTTACCTCCGGACCATTCTGGAACTCCTCATGACGTCCGCGATCTCATCCGGGACTCCGAACAACATTCGGGTTACTGCATATACATATCCCTACAACCCTAGCGTCACCGAACCTTAACTGTGTAGACCCTACGGGTTCGGGAGACATGTAGACATGACCGAGATCGCTCTCCGGTCAATAACCAACAGCGGGATCTGGATACCCATGTTGGTTCCCACATGCTCCTCGATGATCTCATCGGATGAACCACGATGTCGAGGATTCAATTAATCCCGTATACAATTCCCTTTGTCAATCGGTATGTTACTTGCCCGAGATCAGATCGTCGGTATCCCAATACCTCGTTCAATCTCGTTACCGGCAAGTCACTTTACTCGTACCGTAATGCATGATCCCATGAACAGACACTTGGTCACTTTGAGCTCATTATGATGATGCATTACCGAGTGGGCCCAGTGATACCTCTCCGTCATACGGAGTGACAAATCCCAGTCTTGATCCGTGTCAACCCAACAGACACTTTCGGAGATACCCGTAGTATACCTTTATAGTCACCCAGTTATGTTGTGACGTTTGGCACACCCAAAGCACTCCTACGGTATCCGGGAGTTACATGATCTCATGGTCTAAGGAAAAGATACTTGACATTGGAAAACTCTAGCAAACGAACTATATGATCTTGTGCTATGTTTAGGATTGGGTCTTGTCCATCACATCATTCTCCTAATGATGTGATCTCGTTATCAATGACATCCAATGTCCATAGTCAGGAAACCATGACTATCTGTTGATCAACGAGCTAGTCAACTAGAGGCTTACTAGGGACATGTTGGTGTCTATTATTCACACATGTATTACGATTTCCGGATAACACAATTATAGCATGAATAAAGACAATTATCATGAACAAGGAAATATAATAATAATGCATTTATTATTGCCTCTAGGGCATATTTCCAACACATGGGCCATCAAAAAGAGGATGTTATCGAGTTTTGTGTTGACTTCATTCCTGGCCTTAACAAGATAGGTCTCCCTAAATCGCGGTATGAGGGGAGACTGACTGGAAAAGGCACTCTTGGAAGAGACTCAATAATATGCAGGGACGGATATTCTTGGTCTCAAGCACACTACACAGTTCTACAGAACTCTACCTTGGTGACCCCGTATGTCGATGAACACAAGAACAGTCTGCGCTCCAAACACCCGAAGCAGTGCGACGACTGGATTACATGTGAACACATCAGGACTTTCAGCAGTTGGTTGGAAACATGTCTCAGAGGTGACAACACTGTTTGGGATGAGTTGTACTTGTTGTCCAGGGGACCATCTTTGACAGTATTGACTTACAAAGGATACGAGATAAATGGGAATACATTTTACACGATCGCCCAAGATCAAAAGAGCACCAACCAAAACAGCAGTGTCCGCTTTGATGCAGCAACCGAGAGCGGAAAGGATACATATTATGGTTACATAGTGGACATATGGGAACTTGACTACGAACCTGATTTTAAGGTCCCTTTGTTTAAGTGCAAATGGGTCAATCTGTTAGGCGGCGGGGTACAGGTAGACCCATAGTACGGAATGACAACAGCGGATCTGAAAAATCTTGGGTACACTGACGAACCGTTTGTCCAAGCCAATGATGTGGCACAGGTTATCTATGTGAAGGACATGTCTACCAAACCGAGAAAAAGAAAAGATAAGGAAGCGAATACATCATACGATGAGCCAAAGCGGCACATAGTTCTTTCAGGAAAAAGGGACATCCTGGGAGTGGACGGCAAGACAGACATGTCTAAAGATTATGAAAACTTTCATGAAATTTCTCCCTTCAATGTCAAGGCTGACCCAAGCATCCTGATAAACAATGAAGATTATCCATGATTACGGCGCAATAAGCAAATGACACAAGCGAAGAAAAAGTGAAGACTTTCTCCCGCAACTATTATGATGATACCATGCCAAATTTGGAACAGACGAGCATGCTATGCCAACTTTTTCAGAGTTCATTTGAAAACTATGAATTTAGGTCGAATTTTCTCTATAGGTGCATCTATGTTCAAATTTTAACTATTCAAATTTGAAAACTAATGGCACTAACAGAAAGTTTATATTTTTTCTAAAACTAATGGCACTAACAGAAAGTTTATAATTTTGCTGACCTAAAAGAAAAAAGAATTAAAAAATAAAGCAAAAAATAAAAGAAAATAAATAGTAAAAAAAACTGGAAAAAAAATAAAAATAGCAACAATAAGTATTTTGTTGTAAGTAGAAACAAAATAAAATAAATAAAGCAACAAAGAAAACACAAAAACTAAAAAAGTGTTTTCAAATTTGAAAACTAATGGCACTAACAGAAAGTTTATAATTTTTCTAAAACTAAAAGCAAAAAGAATTAAAAAATAAAGCAAAAAATAAAAGGAAATAAATAATGCAGAAAACAAAACAAAAAAACTGGAAAAATAGGGCTCACCCCTATAATATTTGTTATGACTAACTAAAATTACCAAATTGAGTGTAATGATAAAACACAGTAATATTAAATAGCAGGAAAAAGATTGACTCAAAAATCAATTTTTATAGTAAAGTTATTCATAAACTAGTGATTCACACAAATTTTTAAAAAATCAAATTTAAACTATTCAAATTTTAAAACTAATGGCACTGATAGAAAGTTTATAATTTTTGTGACCTAAAATAAAAAAGAAATCACTACAAAACTATAAGTATTTAGTTCTAAGTAGAAACAAAAAAATAAAAAACAAAAAAACAAAAAAGTGCCACCTACTGGGCCCCCATGGCCTGAATACGACTAGAAACCCTACCATGGGCCATGATTCAGGCCCGCGGGAGGCCCAGTAGGCCCACAGTCACAGATTGTAGTGTTAGGCCCAAAAGCCTTCTTTAGAGAGGAGCTCGAGAGGGAAGGCGCACCGCACCTTATAAACAGGTGCGCCTCCCTCTCAACTAGCGAGGTGGGACTAAATATTTGGGTCCGGGGCAGCACAGGCCTTTGGTCCCAGTTGGTGGCACCAACTGGGACTAAAGGCCGCCGCTTCCCGCCCTTTGGGCTGCTGAAAAGAGGCCATTGGTCCCGGTTGGTGGCACCAACCGGGACTAAAGGGGGGCATTCGTCCCGGGTCGTAACACCAACCGGGACCAATGCTGTCGGTATATAAGCTGGACTTGTGAAAATTTCACAACTTCACCGTCAGTTCGTGCCCGACGCCCCAGCGCTGCTCCTCGTCGCTGTCGCCATCATCGCCCCTGCCTCCGACGCCGTCGCCGCGCCGCCCCTACCTCCGACGCCGTCGCCGCGCCGCCCCTGCCTCCGGTGCCGTTGTCGCACCGCCCCTGCCGCCGACCACGTCGTCGCCGCGCCGGCCCCTGCCCCGTGCCCTAGCCCCTTCCCGCGGCCTGCCCCCGCCCACCGGCGCCCTTGCCTCCCCCGCCGCCGCTATCGCCAAACGCCCACGCTGTGAGCCGTCGCGCCGGTCCGGCTCTGTTTTGATTTTGTATTAGATTAATTTTTTGTTCATATATATAATGTATATTTGTATGTATGTGGCTATATGTAAGTTCAGAGCATGTTTTTTATTAGATTGATTTCTTATTAGATTTATTACATTAATGTTTTTGTTCACAGCATGTTTTTGTTCATATATGTATTTTTTGTTCATATATGTATTAATGTTTTTGTTGCATATATGTAAATTTTTTCAAT
Source organism: Triticum aestivum (assembly GCF_018294505.1). Classification (NCBI taxonomy): domain Eukaryota; kingdom Viridiplantae; phylum Streptophyta; class Magnoliopsida; order Poales; family Poaceae; genus Triticum; species Triticum aestivum. The sequence goes on along the minus strand of NC_057809.1, from coordinate 575,055,748 downwards.
GTATATATGTATGTGGTAGCTATATATGCATGATGAGGGGGGTGGGGGTCGATATACCCCCTCCCTGATAATTTCAACATGAGCGGAGGTCGATATACCCCCTCCCCGACAACATGAGAGAGGGACGAGGGGTCGAGAGAACTAAATAAGAAGAAGAAGAGGAGAGGAAGAAGAGGAGAAATAAATAAGAAGAAGAAAAAGAAGAAAAAGAAGAGGAGAAGAAGAAAGGAATAGTGGAGAAGAAGAGAAAATAGAATATATTCTATTTTCTCTTGTTCTCCACTATTCCTTTCTTCAGCTCCTCTTTTTTTTTTCTTCGATCTTCTCCTCTAGCTATTCCTTTCTTCTTCTCCTCTTTCTTCTTCTTCTTCTTCTTCTTCTTCTTCTTATTTCTTCTTCTTCTTCTTCTTCTTCTTCTTCTTCTTCTTCTTCTTCTTCTTCTTCTTCTTCTTCTTCTTCTTCTTCTTCTTCTTCTTCTTCTTCTTCTTCTTCTTAATTTTTATCGGGAACGAGGGTGTCGAGGATCGCCGAGAGGTCGAGAGAGGTTTCCTAGTGTCAAAGTATTGAAGAAATCCATGCCTTCATCATTACACGAAAGTAACCAGGGCATATTGGTACGAAGTTCTGCAAAGTTGTTCTGGAATGGAGTCCCGGATAGGATAATCCGCCTTTTGGTACGAATTCAGCAAAGGCCTTCCAAATAGCGATATTCGGAAGGCTCTTGCTGAACTTTGTACCAAAAAGCGAATTATCCTATCTGGAACTCCGTTCCAGAACAACTTTGAAGAGCTTCGTACCATCATGCACATGTTACTTTCGCCTAATGATGAAGACATGGTTTTGTTGAATCTTTTGACACTACACAACCTCCCGACCCCTCGGCGATCCTCTCGAACATGAGAGGAAGAAGAGGATAAAAAAAGAAGAGGAAGAAGAAAAAAAAAGAGGAGAAGAAAGAATAGAGGAGTTCTTCTCCTCTATTCTTTCTTCTCCTCTTTTTTTTCTTCTTCTTCCTCTTTTTTTATAGGGAACGAGGGTCGTCGAGGGACATAGATGTAGTGTCGTCGTTGTCGATATATACCCCCTCCCGATAGCTTACTATGATTAGGTAGCTAGTTCTACGTTTGGCACTAATATATCCATCTGTCATGTTTGAATAATAATTGCCATGTTGTAAATATTTGTAGAAACTATGGACACCGCCCTAGACGAAGCAAAAGAAGCGTTGTTGAGGGACATAATCGCAGAAGGAAGTGATGCCGTCTCGTTGTTTCTCAACGAAACTGATGGTCTGGAAGGAGAGGGTGAACAAGCTGGCTACGGTGACCTAATGCCGGTGCAAGAAGAAGAACATGAGGACGGCTCCGGTGACCCAATGCCGGTGCAAGAAGGAGACCGTGATGACGGCTCTAGTGACCGAACCGAGTCCGGCCAGGTATGTATATTAGTTAAGCCTGTGCTGACTAGCTGATTGATGCATTCATTGTTTTGGCATGTACACATATTAATTAAGTCTTTGTTCTTTTTTCTAGCCCTCCGGATCGAGCACAACTTCGGTAAAGAGACGAGGCCCGAAGAAAAAGTTGAGCTCGGATGAAAAGTTTGAGATCATAGCAATCGCGCCCGATGGCCAACCGATTGAACCCCTCCGGACAAAGACCGCATTTGTTGCTCAGTGCGGGGTTCTGGTTAGGGACAAGATCCCGATAAGCATCCAGCAATGGTTTAAGCCGGCTACAGAAGACCCTGAGGTGTCTTATGTCAATGATATGCAGAAAAATGATCTTTGGACGGAGCTGAAGTCAAATTTCACCCTGCCGCCAGAGGATAATCCAGAGAACCCAGTTAAAGAGAAATTAATCAAGTCTTTTGTTCTTAAGAGGATGACAGAACTATTCAGGAGGTGGTAGAAAGAACTGAATAAGTTTGTCGAAAATAATGAGACACCAGAATTCAAGGGCAGATATGAGAAGATCAGAGATCACTGGCCCGCATTTGTGGCCCACAAGACATCGGAAAAGAGTAAGAAGATGTCGGCGACAAACAAACAAAATGCTGCGAAGAAGAAGCTTCACCATCGCACGGGGTCAGGTGGCTACCTCGTAGCCCGGCCTAAGTGGTCCAAGACTGAGAATGATCTGGTTGATAAAGGGATCGAACCAGAGACAATTAACTGGCCAGACCGTTGCCGGACTTGGTTCTTCGGGGCTGGCGGAACCTTGGACCCTGTAACAGGGAAGTGCATTTGGACGAACGATCAAATGGACATACCAGTCAGGAAGCTTAAGCAGTATATCGAAGCAGCGCAGGAAGGGACGTTCTTTCTAGCAGAGAGAATGACGAGCTCACAATGGCCGTCGGGAATCCTGAGCACCCTGGACGGACACGAGGCACGCCAGGCTCCATTCCATGGAAGGTTGGGTTTCCGAACGCAGGCGGTTACAAATCCCATGAGAGGAGGAAAAAAGTGCAGTAGACCTAAATGCAGGCGCTGCAAGCAAGGGTAGACGCGATAGAGGAACGAGAAGCAAATTGCAGCAAACGTACTGCCGAAGCCTCCCCCGAAGCTACCCCGCCATCTCAGCGCAGAAGCAGCGTGGCTTCCACCGAGCTGCTTCAGCTGGAGCATGCCTTGACGGCTCCTGCCAGCTATCCCGTGGATGCTATCACGGAGTCTCAAAATTGCCACCTTATGACGCAATGGATAAATTTGAAGGTCAAGGCGGCTGTTGGCTCTGTTTATCCTACTGAACCCGGCGTAACTTTTCACCGTCGTCCGATTCCAGAAGGATATGCTAGGGTGATGGTGGATGAAATAACGGAGGGATTTGAGGACCTCCAGCTTGACCACCCTACCGGTGAAGGGGAGACTCGGCTGGGGTCTGCTCTGAAGACTCCATGCCTATGGCGGAAGGAGCTCATCAACCTTCCGAACTGGACGCCTCCGAGGCCTCCTCCTCCTCCGGCGAGTCAGGGCACTCCGCCTCCTCCACCGCCTCCTCCTCCGGCGAGTGACAATCAGGGCCCTCGGCCGGCTCCTTCTCCGGCGCGTGGCAGAACTCCGCCTCCTTCTCCACCTGCGCCGACGCGCCCGAGCAACCAGCCTCCTCCTTCTCCGCCTCGTCAGCAAGGGCGGAAGAGACCTGCCGCCACTCCAGCTGCTCCGGCGCGTCATAGTCCTTTTCCTCCGCCTCGTAAGCAAGTAAAGAAGACAACTGCTCCGTCTGCTCGGTCGGCGTCTAGCAGTACAACCAGAGGCGGGAGGACATACAGATTCGGTCCTTCTCTGAAGACTCCAGAGAAGTTACCATATGAGAGGACCCCGGAGGAGAACGCCGAGATCGCGCAAACCGAAGTGGATGACTGGTTTCAAGGGTTGAAAGCAAAGAGACATCCACCTCCGGAGGAGAAGGTAGATCCGGTGAAAGTGAAGCGCACTCTGGCTGCCCTGACAAAACCACCGAAGTCTCCACCGAAAGGAAACTATGAGTGCATTATTGGAAAGGAATTTGTCGAAGCGGAGCGGTCGAGAAGTACTGTCAGTGATCAAAGGCTGAAAGAACGACGAGCTGGGAAACAAATTGCCCAGCTCGGCGAACAAGCAAAGCAATCGTGCCCCCCGCTCAAGGTGCCTAGCCACAGCGTCGCTAATGATCCGAGGATGGTGCCCGGTTATAGCAATCTTGCAGATTACCTGCCCGACGATGTACATTATGAACCCATGGACGTGCAGATACAAAGATACGAGTACGGGAAGCCTCTCGTCAAAGATTAAAGATCTCTATCAACGATGATGCGAAGATTGCATGATTGGTACTTGAAAATCTGCAGAGACTCTGGAGGGAGGAGTACTTTGTATGTGAAAGTTAAAAAGGAGCATGACCTCGTTGGAATTGAACTGTTGCCTGTTCCATTTGAGGAGTTCTATCAGTTTTTCAATCAATTGGCCCTCGATAAAACAACGGTCGCCTGCTACTGTCTGTAAGTAGTACTACTTCTATCATTAAGTTTCTCTATATAGCTTAGCTCTTTCATTGCATGTATTTATAATCATCCTCACTATATTATGCAGATTGAAGATCGCCGAATTGAAGAAAAGACAAGTCGGTGATATTGGGTTCATTAACACATATCTCATAGATGCAACTCAGGTTAAATTTCATGCCGCAGCTACCGAGGCCAACTTGCTACGATCGTTCGTAATAAATGAAAACAAAGATATAATACTCTTTCCTTACAACTTCAAGTGAGTATTACTGTCTTGTGCGTATTCGGTTTCCCTTATATATTAGTCAAGGTTATAGTAATGTAATTGATGAGTTATGCATGCGTGTGCAGTTTCCACTATATTCTCCTAGAGATTAAGCTTGAGCAGGGACTAGTAACTGTCTTAGACTCAAGACGAAAAGATCACCAGGACTATACAGACATGACTCAAATACTCGAGAAGTAAGTTAAATCGATCATTATCCACCATATCAGCAACTTTGTTCATTTCCTGATATATCAAGTAATTGTTTTTTTTTGTCCGGCAGGGTTTGGAGAAAATTCATCAGAAAAACTCCGGGACTGCCGAAGGAGCTGCAATTTAGACACCCGAAAGTAAGTACTATAGTAGCATTTTAAGCGCATCTACTAGTCATTCAAGCGCTAGTTTCACCAATACCATTTGATATTCTTGCTTATCAGTTTGATTAACTTCTATTTCTTGTAAAGTGGTTGTGGCAGGAACAAGGGAATGATTTCAGTGGATACTACGTTTGCGAGTCCATCCGCCACACGACCTGTGAGCGGGGCTACACTGACGAACAATATGAAGTACGTAAATAACAACATTCACAATTTTATTTTATTACCATCATTTGTGTTGAGTTTCATTCATTCATATATATATGTATTGACCCCCTTCTTTAAATTAGATGTTTCGGAAGCGGGATGAACTCCTAGCACCAGCTCGCATGCGAGCAATTCAAGAGGAATTGGCGGCATTCTTTCTTGACCACGTGATCCCTGAAGATGGAGAATTCTATGTGGACCCGGAGTCCGTATGATTATATTTTTAAGAGATAATTATTGTATATATGTAGCCGGTAGTGTCAGATAGATATACGAGAACTTGTTGTTCGACCAATATCTCGGAGAAGGAGAGGTGGTCGATATCACTTCTCTCTGTATGCATATATGTCATGACGATCTTCTGTTTCCTTCGTTTGCTTACTAGCTAGCTAGCGTGTCTAGTCCTCTCTATACGTATGTATAGTATGTAGCGTCGACCAAGCACGGACATAAGAGAGGACACTTCTCTCTATTAATTATAGCTAGCTAACACAATATATGAAACACCTAAATTAACCCCCCAAAACCCCCAACCCCCCCCCCCTTCAAAAAAAACAAAAACCCCAGCCACAGAAATGCTGACGCGTGGATGCCTATTGATCCCGGTTGGTGCCACCAACTGGGACCAAAGGGTCTCCTGCCTGGGCTCTGCGCACTGCCCACGTGGAGGCCCATCAGTCCCGGTTCTGGATTGAACCGGGACTAAAGGCCCTTACGAACCGGGACTATAGGCCCTTTTTCTACTAGTGTATAGTTATAGTACATGGGATTATATCATCTAATGCAACATATTCTAGGTCTACCGGTACTTCAATATGTTGTAGTTTTCCTGTAGAATATTATGCTCGACTTTTTTGTCCCGATATAACATATTTTTTAATATCGGATTCTTAGAACACATCAACTTTTCTCACTTATTCAGGTTAATGTTAAATAGTAGAAGCTGCATTGAAGGTGCCTCCATAGTATGCTAATCTTTCTAATTGGTTAACCATTTCTTTTCTTTTCTTGCGTACCTTCTATTTTCTTCTTATCAACGTAGCAACTATTACGTAGTTTACAAGAGATATCCTCCCCCCTTTCATGTGATTTTTTTCCAGTCGATTTTGCTGCAGGATGATGCCCTTTTTGTATATGAACCGATTGGTTGTGCTCACTGATTCACAACCTTTTGAAGTGCATTTTCTCCAGGAAGCTCTAAGTTTTGGTCTCTAGAAGCAACGCAAAGCAGCTTGCCAGCTTCTCTGTCCAGTCCCATGTCTTCGTCTTTCATCAGTGAGTACCACTCAGCAAAAATTTCTGTAATCTTCTTCATATTTTTTCCTTGCGACTATTGTGGTTCCAAATCCCATGATCATTCTATGTTCTGTTCATTTTATTGACATGGATTTTGCCTCATAAAAATAGTTCTGATCTACATATTCTACTATTGAAGTTTTCTGAATATTGTGAATGAGCAAGCACTGGTGCAGCAGCCCACTTGTGCTCATGCTTTAAAAGATATGCAATTATCGAAGTTTCTTATTTTCAGAAATTGGCTTCTAATTGAAGTGAAAAACTTATGAGGTCAGTCTGGCAGATTCAGTGGCAAGATTTTTTGCACGTTTTCAGTGGAATATTTCAGAAAATTATTGATTTTTTGACAGAAAATTGCCCATTCGAACTGTTCTTATCTGGTAAGTTTACTATTATGTTCTGTTGAGTGCACAACTCACTGCTTTCAGTATGAACTCTCTCGCTTGCTGATGCGCTACATTCATTCTCTCAATATTATTGAAGGAGTCTATTATCTTCAAACTTTATGAACTTTTGGAGAACTCAATGTTCTAGCTAGAACTTAGCATGGATGTATATTTATTTTTATTTATGAATCTGAACAAATGTTTACGGTTCATTGAGTATGCAATATTTAAGCCATGGTAGCAAAGGGAAACATGCACTACTTATATCTAGATAAGTGTGCATGTGTTTATGATGTCATATTATCTCATGCCACGTCATTATTCTTTGCTATTTTAGGCAATGCTATTGCGCAGAACGGCATCGTGGTAACTGGTAAGGCATCATAGTTCCATATGAGTTTCCATTCATACTTCTTGCTTCAGTTTGTTGCCACTGTAGCTTATACCTTCATGTGAATCTGATAAAAAAGATGCATGTGTATAGTTTGTTGTTACCTGTAATGTGTTCCAACGCCCCATATGGAACCTTATGATGCCTGCAGTAGATGATCTAGCTAGAACCTAGATTGAAAATATTTTTTTTGTCTTTCTGAATCTGAACATCAGCATCATAATTGAAAGGTACAATAAGTTTAGGCATACAAGAGATGGATTAGTATCGTTTGTTATCTTACTTTACTATACGATCATGATAATTTGCTTAGTATGATGCTTCACTTTCAAATTACTTCATCTTTCATCAAATTTACTTTCTCCAATCATTTGTAGCTGGATTAATGTAGGCGTGGATTAGAGAAGCAAAAGAGTATAGTCCTTCAAAAAGTTTCTTTTTTTGACTTGGAAGTCCACTAACAATGTACTAAAGAGTTATCTGTCCGAACCAAGCTGGGGCTAATCTGTTGGAAAGAAGAAAAATATATACATTACCAGCAGTCAATATCTGCTGAGTTCACTTCAAAGTACGTTCCGTGTTTTCTTAGTGTGGAAAATAGCAACATGACACTTCAATACGGTTGTGGGGCTGGGCGTACAAATTAAACCATTGTAATCAGTTTGAATTGTATGACAGAGATTGAAGTGGCTCTACTGGTTTAGTTCCATTCGAATGTCTCTTTGCCCACCTTGTCCATTGAGCCATGTCCTTATTTCTATGGAGAATGATAAAATGATTCACCTTTAAGTGATTCTGCTGCTTCATTTATCTTTAGTTTCTGAATGTTTCTTTGCCAACATTTTCACCTACTAACCATTCTTTTATGTAGTATTTATTAAGATGTCATCAGCTTGGTGTGAATAATAAGTGCCAATGTACCTAGCTGTCAAATTGTTCTGTTCTATTTATAGAAGTAATTCTGCATTTATGACAGTACAGCTTCAGTTTGTTTACTCTTGCAAGTCGTAAGAATGCTTTCTTTCCCCTAGCCCTGTTCCGGCATGGAAAACCATGAGTCATCTCCACTTATTCGCATTTCTTCACAGCCATATATTCCACCTAATCCAATGCCGCTTCCTGAAGCTAGCATCGTCGATATGCTTAATGGTGCCTCCATTCCTGACGGCACTCTTGTCCCTAATGATATCATGGATGAACGTCTTTCACCTACTTAATGTACTAGGACTTCACCTACATCTTGAGATTCCATCCCCCATTCAGTCCGACCAACATTTTGCATACATAAAAGAGATAGGACGAGTGCTAAAAGAAGGTAATGTACAATGGCAAGCATACAATGTGGAAACAGAGGCGGGAGAAGTGGATGAAGAAAGCAGTGCTCCCGCAAATGGAGAGTGCAGAAACTCAAAATGGCACGATTATGGCTTCCTCATCAGATGAAATTGAATTATATTGATGTTGTGATCTGTATATGAGTGTACGAACTTTGGCGCGTATGGTACTACTCAGTTCACGATCAACTTGCTCTTATTCCGTTTATGTAAAACTTATGCAACTTCATTTTATTTCAATTTGCGCTGTAGTTTTTTCATGTAAAATACTTGAACTAGCTTATATTAAATAAATAAACATCCATGAACACCACTTCTACAATCTGCACCCTTTACCAAGACTAACAAATAAGAAAAATGTATACAACAAAATACAATGTCATACGCTGCCACGTACAAGGCGCGGCGTGCCGGGTATAAGCTAGTATATAGACTAAAAAGGAACGGAGGGAGTACTCTGTAGGCTCATAACTTAATTTGGGTAGCTTCATTGGCCCCTGCTGTAGAATATTACTACCATAGGATATGTGTTTTTTTTGTGTGAGTAGGATATATGAGTCTTGCTCACCTTTCTTTTCTCTTTTTCTTATGTTATTTTGAGAGGGGGTCTTGCTCACGTTCACCAGCCGATCACTACCATTTTCGCAGTACAAGGTTGCGCTTGTGCCACTATACGTAATAAAATCAATTTTTCAAAAACGGTGAAGGGGCGGAATAAACCTTTGCGGCTGAAACTTTATTAAGCAAATAGTAGTACTACTACTACTCATTTCCAACATTTAACTCCACGCGTAGTTAGATTGATCTTCTGTGTGTGGAGCATTACTTGATTTTTTTTAGTTTAAAGACTAGATCGTTGAGAGGAGATGCAAAGTTAAGTTGCCATTCTTGTAGTCCTAGACACAAAAAAGGAAAGCAGTACTAAACCGCCGCATGCAGAACTACTGATACAGTCCACATGAAACTGATGAGAGAAGTTTCCTCGCAAAAAAATAAAATAGAAAATGAAACTGATGAGAGAAGTTGGGGGACTAGCTCGTTAAGAAAAGAGACAAGAACACACATTCCAGCCTTCCGACAGCACACATCACAGACACAAACGCGTTTCGATAATTAAGCCCATCACAATCATCACACTAAGAATAATACTACTACTCCAGTAATTATGCCAATTACTGTATAATCACTAAGATCCATGGATGTAGTGTTGCTTGGTAGAACCGTAGAAGAAGATAGATCGATGCTGCGAGCTGGCACTTATGGCTCTACGTAGTACATGCAAACAGCAAGGTGTGCGGCAGAGCGAGAGTGAACCGAACTCGCGCTACAAGGCCAGCTTATTTACGCTACTAAAGGTGACGGCCGGCGACGTTAGGCCGAGAGGGCGGCGGCGAGGCTGGCGCAGAAGAAGGCGAAGAAGGAGGAGGCGATGGAGATGTGGGTCCAGACGTCGAGGACGTGCCCACCGGCGACGACTGCCACCTTGTAGACGACTCTGCAGAGAAGGTACGTGTTGCTGGCGGCAACTACGAGCGCGCTGGCGACGAGGCACCGGCCCAGAAATGCGAGGGAACCCCCCGCGAGGACCACGACGGCCGCCGCGGCGGTCATCGCCTGTGCGACCCCGAGGCAGAGGCAGTGGCGTAGCTAGGGGTGGCCACCCTAGAATTTTCCCATAGCTTGTATATAGTGTAGTAAAAATATATTTCTTTAAAAATAAATAAACTTATGTAAATATTTCTATTGATGGACCAGTCTGGCTTATCAGGCTGGCTACGCCACTGCCCCGAGGAGCACCAGGGTGAGCGCAGGCGCAGGCCGCGCAGCGCCTCCGCCTCCATGGCCGCGGCCGCGTGCCCGATCTGCGACTGCATGCATTGCATGGGTAACCATCCAGCAAATTAGTACGTACGAATACGATACCGATAGATGCCGGAGTTGTGGAGTTACCTGGAAGTCTCCCGGGTTGCTGGTGGCGGCAACGACCCCGATCACGGCCATCACCAAGCCCAAGACGAAGCAGGCCTTGGCCACCATGAGCACTTGCCTCAGCGCAGGTTGATCGCCACCAGCCATCGATGCTTGTCTCTCTTCCTCTTCCTCTTCTCGCGCAGGCGGTGCTTTCCTGATGGGTCAAGGCAGCGAGGGACGGGAGGTTTGGTCGGGCTATATAAGGAAGCACATGAAGTGAACTGCTGGCGAGACGTAGGCGTGGGCAAAGGAAAGCACGACACGTATAAACGTACCATCGATCGATCTTTGGCAGTGCCCAGCCCAACTTCTTTGCAATTGCAATTGCATGTGCATATCCTGTGACGCCGTTCGCCGAGCGTTTCACACTTTTATGCTTCCACAGGATGGCTTGAATTCTTGCACACGAATGAAGTGGCGTGCATGGGGCCATGGCCACGTATGAAACGCATCGTAGTGCTACATAGTGATAGTAGCAGTTAGCCGGCCTTTAAAGGATCGATACATGCATCCATCGACGATGGAGACATAAGCTAGGTGGCTGGACCGGCCGGACCTCACGCTCTTCTCCACTTCGTTTGATAATCTTAAGAATTGATTGTTCTACTACTAATTACTCCCTCTGTTCCAGAATATAAGAATGTTTTTGACACTATGCTAGATATTTGTAACTCACTAGATATCTGTAAAAAAAGGTTAACTTACAACATTTTTTTTCTGCGAATAACTCACAACATATCCCTCAAAAAAGTTAACTCACAGCATATCCAATACCAAGCGCATATATACATGGCTAGCTGGAAGTGATTCACAAACAGAGTTTCCAAGACCAAGAGGACTGTAGCCTGCTAAAAAAAGAGTATTTTAGCTACATGCAGCAACTTACTAGTACTACTTTGTTCTTTTTGATACTTGCGTCCATTTCCACTACTAACGATGGTAAATGACACATGAAAAGACGACTTTATCTCTGATGCAACTTGTGACCAGGATTAATGTGATGAACAGCTGGTGAGACGTACGCGTAGGCAAAGGAAAGCACCGCACGTATAGACGTAGTACCGACCTTTGGCGGTGCCCAACTTCTCTGCAATTGCATGTGCATATCCTCCGTGACCGTGAACGCGGAGATGCGTAGGGCCATGAGCTAGTGGCATGTGCTGATGTGAAGGAACATGAATCATACACAATTCCTAAGCAGAGAAGAATGTGTAATTGGCCTAGTAAAATCTTAGTTGTAAAAGAGATACTGTATGCATGGGTCGGCATGTTGCACACAGCCATGATAGAAGGTGCATGCGTGACGCCGTTCGCCAAGCATTCCAGAGAATGGCATCAATTCCGGAACTCACGCTCTTCTCCATCACCAGTTTGTGCTAGTAGAAGGTTATCTGTAATAGTTTGATGCCATGTTATGTCTAATCAACGTCGTTCCGGTGCATGACCCTTTTTTTTACTGTGAAAGGTGTACAAACTCAGAAGCAAAACAATGGCATATATAGTTACTCCCAACAGTTATGCAGCTCTGAATGCACATAACAGTTCATAGCCTCAAGAACTGTTCCACTGCTAATTAACTCACAACATATCCCTCAAAAAAGTTAACTCGCAACATATATCCAATACCAAGCGCTACTAGCTGGAAGTAATTCACAAACAGAGTTCTGAAGAGTACTGTACCTACCTGCACGCTACATTGTGTTGATTGATGGAATTGCTCAGCCCACTCGTTGATGGAATTGCTCACATCAAGTACTGAAGCAGAATACAAAGCATTAGTGAATGCAGCAGCATAGATTATTTGGGTCAAATTCATGCTAAAGGAACCTGAAATACATCAGACACAAACTGCATATCTTTCGTGTGACAATCTTGGTGCTACTTACTTGTCTGCAAATCCTGTCTTTCATGCGAGAAACAACCACATTGAAATTGGTTATCACTTTCTAAGATAAAGGGTTGCTAGCAAGAGGTTAGAAATTCGGTTTGTGCATTCCAAAGATCAAGTTGTTGATGGATTCACAAAGACATTGCCTACAAGACCATTTGGAGAATTTTAGCTTAATCTTAACTTTGGAAAGTTATGATTAAGGGAGGATGTTAAACAAGTATATGGTTAGCCGCAGTAACCATGACTTGTGCGCTACACATTGATAGGATAGAGATAGATTTCCTATGGTTTAAACTTGTTGTTTATCTGTTGGCCATATGCATCGTTCTGATGCAGAGGCCGAGGAGTCCCCCCTTTTCGAAAAAAAACTTGTTGTTTATCTCTATCTATCCCTCTTGTAAATCTCTTTCGGTTGCTAACCGAAACTCCTTGTACTCCACGCCAATATCAATATATACACATGAGGCTCCCATGTTAGAGAGTAGGAACGCTTCGACGTAACTTTACAGAGAGAACAAGTGGAGTAACCTGTTTACTTTTATTGTTTCTTTATCGATTCCCTTTACTGATTTCTTTGGGCTCGTTTTGATTTTTTGGGGGGGATTTTGTGGGCTCGTTAACAGAAAAAGGTGAGGCGGGACAAATAGAGGACAGAGGGGCATACATTACACAACCACACTTTTGTTTTGAACCTGCCAACTTGTGGTTCATCCAACTGTTAAATAGACAGTCCCTAATTTAATGTTTAATGTTTTACAACGAGAGAAATAATTTACATCAAAGCTAAATAATGTTTTTATACTCTGTATTGCTAATGAAGCGGGGAGTCGGAGAATGATGTACTGGAGAATGATGTTAGATAGTGGCAGCAAACGACTTGATTTGCGAGTAATAGCCAGAAGATTATGATACGTCCATTTTGCATCATGCTTTTATATCAATATTTATTGCATTATGGGCTGTTATTTCACATTATGTCACAATACTTATGGCTATTCTCTCTTATTTTACAAGGTTTACATAAGGAGGGAGAATGCCGGCAGCTGGAATTCTGGGCTAGAAAAGGAGCAAATATTAGAGACCTATTCTGCACAACTCCAAAAGTCCTGAAACTCCACGGAATACCTTATAATAAATAATGAAAAATTCTCGCCAAAGATGAAGACCAGTGGCCCACACCCTGCTCACGAGGGTGGGGGCGCCCCCTAGGGCGCGTCCCCTACCTCGTGGCCCCCCTGGTGGCTCTCCGATGACCATCTTCTCCTATATGAAGTCTTTCGCCGAGAAAAAAAATAAGAAGCAACCTTTCGGGAGAAACTCCGCCACCACGAGGCGGAACCTTGGCGGATCCAATCTAGAGCTCCGGCAGAGCTGTTCTCCCGGGGAAACTCCTCCCCCCCCCCCCGAAGGGGGAAATCATCGCCATCGTCATCACCAACGCTCCTCTCATCGGGAGAGGGCAATCTCCATCAACATCTTCATCAGCACCATCTCATCTCAAAACCCTAGTTCATCTCTTGTATCCGATTCTTGTCTTCAAGTCTGGGATTGGTGCTAGTAGGTTGCTAGTAGTGTTAATTACTCCTTGTAGTTGATGCTAGTTGGTTTAATTGGTGGAAGATCATATGTTCAGATCCTTTATGCATATTAATACCCCTCTGATTATGAACATGTTTATGCTTTGTGAGTAGTTACGTTTCTCCCTGAGGACAAGGGAGAAGTCTTGCTATTAGTAGTCATGTGAATTTGGTATTCGTTCAATATTTTGATGAGATGCATGTTGTCTAGCCTCTAGTGGTGTTATGTGAACGTCGACTACATAACACTTCACCATTATTTGGGCCTAGAGGAAGGCATTGGGAAGTAATAAGTAGATGATGGGTTGCTAGAGTGACAGGAGCTTAAACCCTAGTTTATGCGTTGCTTCGTAAGGGGCTGATTTGGATCCGTATGTTTCATGCTATGGTTAGGTTTACCTTAATACTTTTGTTGTAGTTGCGGATGCTTGCAATAGAGGTTAATCATAAGTGGGATGCTTGTTCAAGTAAGAACAGCACTCAAGCACCGGTCCACCCACATGTCAAATTATCAAAGTACCGAACGCGAATTATATGAACATGATGAAAACTAGCTTGACGATATTCCCATGTGTCCTTAGGAGCACTTTTCCTTATATAAGAGTTTGTCCAGGCTTGTCCTTTGCTACAAAAAGGATTAGGCCACCTTACTGCACTTTATTTACTTTTGTTACTTGTTGCTCGTTACAAATTATCTTATCACAAAACTATCTGTTACCACTTATTTCAGTACTTGCAGAGAATACCTTGCTGAAAACCGTTTATCATTTCCTTCTGCTCCTCGTTGGGTTCGACACTCTTACTTATCGAAAGGACTATGATAGATCCCGTATACTTGTGGGTCATCAAGATTCTTTTCTGGCGCCGTTGCCGGGGAGTGAAGCGCCTTTGGTAGGTGCAATTTGGTAAGGAAAAATTTATATAGTGTGCTGAAATTTACTGTCACTTGTTACTACAGAAAGTAATCCTCTAAGGGGCTTGTTCGGGGTATCTTCACCCCGACCAGTAGAGCAAAGAGTTGCTCCTCAACCTACTGAACCTATTGAAAATGAATATGAAAATGAAATTCCTTATGAGTATCCTTCGGGTATGATAGAAAAACTGCTAGCTAATCCTTTTACAGGAGATGGAACAAAGCATCCTGATGAACACCTAATATATGTGGATGAAATTTGTGGATTATTTAAGCTTGCAGGTATACCCAATGATGTTGCTAAGAAGAAGGTCTTCCCTTTATCTTTGAAGGGAGACGCATTGGTATGGTATAGGCTATGTGATGATACGAGATCATGGAATTATAGAAGATTGAAATTGGAATTTCATCAAAAGCATTACCCTATGCATCTTGTTCATTGTGATCATAATTATATATATAATTTTTGGCCTCGCGAAGGAGAAAGCATCGCTCAAGCTTGGGGGAGGCTTAAATCAATGTTATATTCATGCCCCAACCATGAGCTTCCAAGAGAAACAATTCTTCAAAAAAATTTATGCTCGGCTTTCTGATAACAATCGCACCATGCTTGATACTTCTTGTGCTGGCTCTTTTATGATGAAGACTATTGGATTTAAATGGAATTTATTGGATAGAATTAAACGCAACTCTGAAGATTGGGACATCGACAATGGTAAGGAGTCAGGTATGACACCTAAGTTTGATTGTGTTAAATCTTTTATGGATACCGATATTTTTCGTAAGTTTAGCACTAAATATGGACTTGATTCTGAGATAGTAGCTTCTTTCTGTGAATCTTTTGCTACTTATGTTGATCTCCCTAAGGAGAAGTGGTTTAAATATCATCCTCCCATAGAAGTAAAAGTAGGTGCACCTACTAAAGTTGAAGAAAAGACTGTCACTTATAATGATCCTATTGTTCCTACTTCTTATGTTGAGAAAACACCTTTCCCTGTTAGAATAAAGGATCATGCTAAAGCTTCAACTATGGTTCGTGAAAGCAATATTAAAACATATACACCTCTTGAGCAAGTTAAAGTTGAACCTAATATTGCTATTGTTAAAGAGCTCTTGTCTGATAATATTGATGGCATGTTATTCAATTCTGCGGTAAAACTGCTAGAATTGCTAAACCTTGTGCTAAAGATAAACATAGACCTGTGGTAGGCGTGCCTGTTATTTCTGTTAAAATAGGAGATCATTGTTATCATGGCTTATGTGATATGGGTTCTAGTGCTAGTGTTATACCTTATGACTTGTATAAAGAAATCAAGCATGAAATTGCACCTGCCGAGTTAGAAGATATTGATGTCACAATTAAACTTGCTAATAGAGATACTATTTCAGCAATGGGGATTGTTAGAGATGATGAAGTCTTGTGCGGGAAAACTAAATATCCTGCTGATTTTCTTGTTCTTAGTTCCCCACAAGATAACTTTTGTCCCATTATATTTGGTAGACCCTTCTTAAACAATGTTAATGCTAGGATAGACTGCGAAAAGAATGATGCTACTATTGGCTTGGATGATATGACTCATGAATTTAATTTCTCTAAATTTAGTAAACAACACCGTGAAGAAGAATTGCCTAGTAAGGATGAAATTATTGGTCTTGCTTCTATTGCTGTACCTCCTAGTGATCCTTTAGAACAATATTTGCTAGACCATGAGAATGATATGTTTATGAATGAAAGAAGGGAAATAGATGAAGTATTCTTTAAATAAGAACCTATGCTGAAACACAATTTGCCTGTTGAAATCCTAGGGGATCCCCCTCCACCTAAGGGTGATCCCGTGTTTGAGCTTAAACCGTTGGCTGATAATCTTAAATATGCTTATCTTGATGAAAATAAGATATATCCTGTTATTATTAGTGCTAACCTTTCAGAGCATGAAGAAGAAATATTATTGAAAACTCTGAAGAAGCACCGTGCTGCTATTGGGTATACTCTTGATGATCTTAAGGGCATTAGTCCCACTCTATGTCAACATAAAATAAATTTGGAAGCATATGCCAAACTAGTTCGTGATCCTCAACGACGTCTGAACCCTAAAATGAAAGAAGTGGTAAGAAAAGAAATACTAAAGCTTCTGGAGGTAGGTATAATTTATCCTGTTGCTGATAGTCAGTGGGTAAGTCCTGTTCATTGTGTCCCTAAGAAGGGAGGTATTACTGTTGTTCCTAATGATAAAGATGAATTGATTCCACAAAGAATTATTACAGGTTATAGGATGGTAATTGATTTCCGCAAATTAAATAAGGCTACTAAGAAAGATCATTACCCCTTACCTTTTACCGATCAAATGCTAGAAAGATTATGCAAACATACACATTATTGCTTTCTAGATGGTTATTCTGGTTTCTCTCAAATACCTGTGTCGGCTAAAGATCAATCAAAGACTACTTTTACATGCCCTTTTGGTACTTTTGCTTATAGACGTATGCCTTTTGGTTTATGTAATGCACCTGCTACCTTTCAAAGATGCATGATGACTATATTCTCTAACTTTTGTGAAAAGATTTGTGAGGTTTTCATGGACGACTTTTCCATTTATGGATCTTCTTTTGATGATTGCTTGAGCAATCTTGATCGAGTTTTGCAGAGATGTGAAGAAACTAATCTTGTCTTGAATTGGGAAAAGTGCCACTTTATGGTTAATGAGGGTATTGTCCTGGGGCAGAAAGTTTCTGAAAGAGGTATTGAAGTTGATAAAGCCAAGGTTGATGCTATTGAAAAGATGCCATGTCCCAAGGACATCAAAGGTATAAGAAGTTTCCTTGGTCACGCCGGATTTTATAGGAGGTTCATTAAGGACTTCTCAAAAATTTCTCGGCCTCTGACTAATTTATTACAAAAAGATATACCATTTGTCTTTGATGATGATTGTGTAGAAGCATTTGAAATACTTAAGAAAGCATTAGGCTCTGCACCTATTGTTCAGCCACCTGATTGGAATTTACCCTTTGAAATTATGTGTGATGCTAGCGATTATGCCGTAGGTGCTTTTCTAGGGCAAAGAATTGATAAGAAACTAAATGTTATCCATTCTGCTAGTAAGACTCTAGACAATGCTCAAAGAAATTATGCTACTACTAAAAAAGAAGTTTTAGCAGTTGTATTTGCTTGTGATAAGTTCAGACCTTATATTGTTGATTCTAAAGTAACTATCCACACTGATCATGCTGCTATTAAATATCTTATGGAGAAGAAAAATGCTAAACCTAGACTTATTAGATGGGTTCTCTTGTTACAAGAATTTCATTTGCATATTGGTGATAGAAAAGGAGCTGAGAACCCCGTTGCAGACAACTTATCTAGGTTAGAGAATGTTCTTGATGACCCACTACCTATTGATGATAGCTTTCCTGATGAACAATTAAATGTCATAAGTACTTCTCATAGTACCCCTTGGTATGCTGATTATGCTAATTACATAGTTGCTAAATTTATACCACCTAGCTTCACATACCAACAAAAGAAAAAGTTCTTCTATGATTTGAGACATTACTTTTGGGATGACCCGCATCTTTATAAACAAGGAGTAGATGGTGTTATTAGACGTTGTATACCTGAGCATGAACAGGAACAGATCCTACGCAAGTGCCACTCCGAAACTTATGGAGGACACCACGCGGGAGATAGAACTGCACATAAGGTATTGCAATCCGATTTTTATTGGCCTACTCTCTTCAAGGATGCCCGTAAGTTTGTCCTATCTTGTGATGAATGTCAAAGAATTGGTAATATTAGTAGACGTCAAGAAATGCCTATGAATTATTCAATTGTTATTGAACCATTTGATGTTTGGGGCTTTGATTATATGGGACCTTTTCCTTCCTCTAATGGATATACACATATTTTAGTTGTTGTTGATTACGTTACTAAGTGGGTAGAAGCTATTCCAACTAGTGTTGATCATAAAACTTCTATTAAAATGCTTAAAGAAGTTATTTTTCCTAAGTTTGGAGTCCCTAGATATTTAATGACTGATGGTGGTTCACATTTTATTCATGGTGCTTTCCGTAAAATGCTTGCTAAATATGACGTCAATCATAGAATTGCATCTCCGTATCACCCACAGTCTAGTGGTCAAGTAGAATTGAGTAATAGAGAACTCAAATTAATTTTGCAAAAGACTATCAATAGGTCTAGAAAGAATTGGCCCAAGAAACTTGATGATGCATTATGGGCCTATAGAACTGCATATAAAAATCCTATGGGTATGTCTCCGTATAAAATGGTATATGGAAAAGCATGTCACTTACCTCTCGAACTCGAACATAAGGCATATTGGGCTATTAAAGAGCTCAACTATGATTTCAAACTTGCCAGTGAAAAGATGTTATTTGATATTAGCTCTCTTAATGAATGGAGAACCCAAGCTTATGAAAATGCTAAGTTGTTTAAAGAAAAGGTTAAAAGATGGCATGACAAAAGGATACAAAAGCGTGAGTTTAATGTAGGTGATTATGTATTGCTATACAACTCTCGTTTAAGATTTTTTGCAGGAAAACTTCTCTCTAAATGGGAAGGCCCCTATGTTATCGAGGAGTTCTATAGTTCCGGTGCCATAAAAATCAACAACTTCGAAGGCACAAATCCGAAGGTGGTAAACGGTCAGAGAATTAAGCATTATATCTCAGGTAATCCCATAAATGTTGAAACCAATATTATTGAAACCGTAACCCCGGAGGAATACATAAGGGACACTTTCCAGAATGTTTCAGACTCTGAAAAGGAATAGGTATGTGGTACGGTAAGTAAACCGACTCCAAAACAATTTTTAAGGCAATATTTCTCCGTTTTGGAATATTTAGAAAAATAGAAAATTAAGTAGTAGTCCGGGAAGGACACGAGGGCCCCACGAGGGTGGAGGGCGCGCCCCCTACCTCGTGAGCTCCTCGTGTGCCTTCCAGACTCCGTTTTCTTGCACGATACATATTTTGGTTGGCAAAAATTCATTATATAATCTCCCAGGGGTTTTGACTCCCGTATCATGCAATTATCCTCTGTTTTTGTTTCAAGCTGTCCCGTTGCAGATTAGATCAACATGTCTTCCCAGGATTCGGAAGGAGAAAGCTATGTGGATGATTACTTAGCTAATCCTAAGGTCTATGGAGATATGGAGCACGATGGTTGGACCACGGAGGAAGAAAAGGACTATGAACCCTATGGGAAGGAGGAGACGAGCTCAGATGAAGATGAAGCCCCATTACCTCGACCTGGGGATATGCACATGGAGTTCAAAAAGTCAAGTCTCCCTGACAGGGTAAAGAAACCAAAATTCTTTATCCCTTTTCGTCTCTTGCAGGAAAATAAGCAGGACCTATGCAAAAATATATTAACCCTGGAGTGGGAGATTGATGATCTGAGGGATCAAAATGCCGTCCTCAAGCGTAAATTAAGGGAGAAGTCTATGCCATCAACTAAGTCAACAACACCTCCACCTTCTTCACCAACCAAGGAGATATAATCACATGGGTATGGGCAGTCCCCTTGGCAACTGCCAAGCTTGGGGGAGGTGCCCCGGTATCGTATCACAATCACAACTCCTATCTTTACTGTTTTTCTTAGTTCGGTCCTATTAGTAGTATTTTGATCTAGTAGAATAAAGTTTATGGCATGATCTAGTTTCGAGTTTTGCTTTATGATCTCTCTATGTAATCGAGTCCGTGAGTTATATAATAAAGATTAGTGATTGAGTCAAGGGCTTGCTTATTTTTGCCATGATCCCAAATAAAAGAAAAGAAAAGAGAAAAAGAATAAGAAGAAACAAAAGTTCATATTGATCTTATTGATAGTAATGATTTCACATAGAAAGAGTGTGATGATTAAAAGTTGTTGGGAGTTGGCAGACATAACTTCGGTCATCGTTGCAATTAATAGGAAGTAATAAGGAAAGATAGGTTTCACATATAAATATACTATTATTGAAATCTTTTATGATTGGGAACACTGATCAAAATATGACATGCTAAAGAGTTGATGTTGGACAAGGAAGACAACGTAATGGGTTATGTTTTCTTATATCTGAGATAAAGTATGTTGTCATGGATCATCCAACATGTTGAGCTTGGCTTTCCCCCTCATTCTAGCCAAATTCTCAGCACCAAGTAGAGATACTACTTGTGCTTCCAAATACCCTTAAACCAGTTTTGCCATGAGAGTCCACCATATCTACCTATGGATTGAATAAGATCCTTCAAGTAAGTTGTCATCAGTGCAAATCAATAAAAATTGCTCTCTAAATATGTATGATTGATTGGCGTGGGAGAAATAAGCTTTATACGATCTTGTGATGTGGATGTAATAAAAGCGACGGACTGCATAATAAAGGTTCATATCACAAGGGGCAATATAAAGTGACGTTCTTTCGCATTAAGATTTTGTGCATCCAACCATAAAAGCACATGGCAACCTCTACTTCCCTCTATGAAGGGCCTATCTTTTATTATTATCTTCTACCTTATGCAAGTGTCATGGTGATCTTCACCTTTCCTTTTTCATTTTATCCTTTGGCAAGCCCAACATGTTGGAAAGAACCTGATATATATATATATATATATATATATATATATATATATATATATATATATATATATATATTGACATTACCCTCGAGGTAAAAGGTTGTGGGGCGGAACTATAAGCCCCTATCTTTCTCTGTGTCCGATTAAAACTCCGTAACCACAAGTATTGCGCGAGTGTTAGCAATTATGAAGGACTAGATGATAGTTGAGTACGTGGACTTGCTTTTTAGCTCTGACATAGACTCTTTCTGATGTTATGATAAATTGCAATTGTTTCAATGATTGAGGTTATAGTTTGTTGGTTCTCAATAAGGTTTCTGATTCATACATTTGCATTGTGAATAGATCATCACTTGAACATAAGTAATCATATGACAATATCTATATATGTTGCTGTTATGAGAATAATCATGATGCCCTCATGTTCGTATTTTATTTTTATTGATGCCGCTACCTCTAAACATGGGGACATATTTATTGTTATCGGTTTTCGCTTGAGGACAAGCGAGGTCTAAGCTTGGGGGAGTTGATATGTCCATTTTGCATCATGCTTTTATATCGATATTTATTGCATTATGGGCTGTTATTTCACATTATGTCACAATACTTATGGCTATTCTCTTTTATTTTACAAGGTTTACATAAGGAGGGAGAATGCCGACAACTGGAATTCTGGGCTGGAAAAGGAGCAAATATTAGAGACCTATTCTGCACAACTCCAAAAGTCCTGAAACTCCACGGAATACCTTATAATAAATAA
The DNA here is from genome assembly GCF_018294505.1 of Triticum aestivum. Classification (NCBI taxonomy): domain Eukaryota; kingdom Viridiplantae; phylum Streptophyta; class Magnoliopsida; order Poales; family Poaceae; genus Triticum; species Triticum aestivum. The sequence continues at coordinate 575,033,820 of NC_057809.1, read as the reverse complement.
TGAAAAATCCTCGCGAAAGATGAAGACCAGGGGGCCCACACCTTGCTCATGAGGGTGGGGGCATGCCCCCCTAGGGCGCGCCCCCTACCTCGTGGGCCCCCTGGTGGTTCTCCGATGACCATCTTCTCCTATCTGAAGTCTTTTGTCGAGAAAAAAAATAAGAAGCAACCTTTCCGGACGAAACTCCTCCACCACGAGGCGGAACCTTGGCGGATCCAATCTAGAGCTCCGGCAGAGCTGTTCTGCCGGGGAAACTTCCCTCCCGGAGGGGAAATCATTGCCATCATCATCACCAACGCTCCTCTCATCGGGAGAGGGCAATCTCCATCAACATCTTCATCAGCACCATCTCATCTCAAAACCCTAGTTCATCTCTTGTATCCGATTCTTGTCTTCAAGTCTGGGATTGGTGCTAGTAGGTTGCTAGTAGTGTTAATTACTCCTTGTAGTTGATGCTAGTTGGTTTAATTGGTGGAAGATCATATGTTCAGATCCTTAAAGCATATTAATACCCCTCTGATTATGAACATGTTTATGCTTTGTGAGTAGTTACGTTTGTTCCTGAGGACAAGGGAGAAGTCTTGCTATTAGTAGTCATGTGAATTTGGTATTCGTTCAATATTTTGATGAGATGCATGTTGTCTAGCCTCTAGTGGTGTTATGTGAACATCAACTACATAACACTTCACCATTATTTGGGCCTAGAGGAAGGCATTGGGAAGTAATAAGTAGATGATGGGTTGCTAGAGTGACAGAAGCTTAAACTCTAGTTTATGCGTTGCTTCGTAAGGGGCTGATTTGGATCCATATGTTTCATGCTATGGTTAGGTTTACCTTAATACTTTTGTTGTAGTTGTGGATGCTTTCAATAGAGGTTAATCATAAGTGGGATGCTTGTTCAAGTAAGAACAACACCCAAGCACCGGTCCACCCACATGTCAAATTATCAAAGTACCAAACGCGAATCATATGAACGTGATGGAAAGTAGCTTGACAATATTCCCATGTGTCCTCGGGAGCGCTTTTCCTTATATAAGAGTTTGTCCAGGCTTGTCCTTCGCTACAAAAAGGATTGGGCCACCTTGCTGCACTTTATTTACTTTTGTTACTTGTTGCTCGTTACAAATTATCTTATCACAAAACTATCTGTTACCACTTATTTCAGTACTTGCAGAGAATACCTTGCTGAAAACCGTTTATCATTTCCTTCTGCTCCTCGTTGGGTTCGACACTCTTACTTATTGGAAGGACTACGATAGACCCCCTATACTTGTGGGTCATCAGATTACCACTGGGCACAACACAAGCAACAAGGGCGCTTGCCGTTGGCCGCTCTCTTCCTGCGTTCCTCCGGCTGTTTCGTTGCCTTGTCGGGGTACCACCAGTGCTTGGCAAGATGGTATAGGCGTCGCAGTAATTTTTATGTCGTCCTATGGAAAAATCACATCGCTTATGTGCCATATAGAAACCAACACGTTCAAAGTTAGATTAATTGACGCATATAAAAATGGGCATACATTACTATGTAGACAATGAGGAAGATGAAGATGCAGAGGATGAGTTGCTAGAGGAGGCAGAAGAAGGCATTGCTTGCTTGGGTAAGCCGGGCTAGTGCCGTAAACGAAGGTACAAATGAGACTAGCAAGGTCCATGATAGTGAAAAAATCAACATGGATAGGGGGCATATGCGCCCCTCCTCGACACAGTTCACCACATTGTATTTATTCAATAGTTATTTATAGTTAAGTACATTATAATCATTATTTGCATCATATAATCACATATAGTTGGTGTATTGAGACATTATTTGACAAGATCAAGATGCACACCTCGCATAAGAGTTCTTCACTTGACGACAAGGAAGGAAGATGCCCAGTTTACAGACTTAAGGAAGGAAGTCGTCCAGTTTTTTACAGACTGAAGGTAGGAAGAAAGATGCATAGTTGCGTGTGTACACATACGGTTTGCTCGTGTGCACCTGCGCATTGCTACATTGCGGGAGGTGTACCCATCATTACAGTACAACGAGCCGTGCAACAACTCTGCTCTGCTACATAGATGTTGCAAGAGGTGTGCAGTTCAGCAACTGCGGAACCAAAACCCATGTCACATCGCTGTGATTTCGCTCACCGACGGCCATCAGGCAACGGTGATGGGGCTAGTCACCCTGTGCTTGCCGTCGCTCCACGCGATGGACCCGAACGTGTACTTGAAGGAAATATGCCCTAGAGTTAATAATAAAGTTATTATCTATTTCCTTATTTCATGATAAATGTTTATTATTCATGATAGAATTGTATTAACCGGAAACATAATACATGTGTGAATACATAGATAAACAGAGTGTCACTAGTATGCCTCTACTTGACTAGCTCGTTGAATCAAAGATGGTTAAGTTTCCTAGCCATAGACATGAGTTGTCATTTGATTAACGGGGTCACATCATTAGGAGAATGATGTGATTGACTTGACCCATTCCGTTAGCTTAGCACTTGATCGTTTAGTTTGTTGCTATTGCTTTCTTCATGACTTATACATGTTCCTATGACTATGAGATTATGCAACTCCCGTTTACCGGAGGAACACTTTGTGTGCTACCAAACGTCACAACGTAACTGGGTGATTATAAAGGTGCTCTACAGGTGTCTCCGAAGGTACTTGTTGGGTTGGCATATTTCGAGATTAGGATTTGTCACTCCGATTGTCGGAGAGGTATCTCTGGGCCCACTCGGTAATACACATCACTTAAGCCTTGCAAGCATTGCAACTAATGAGTTAGTTGCAGGATGAGGTGTTACGGAACAAGTAAAGAGACTTGCCAGTAACGAGATTGAACTAGGTATTGAGATACCGACGATCGAATCTCGGGCAAGTAACATACCGATGACAAAGGGAACAACATATATTGTTATGCGGTTCGACCGATAAAGATCTTCGTAGAATATGTAGGAGCCAATATGGGCATCCAGGTTCCGCTATTGGTTATTGACCAGAGAAATGTCTCAGTCATGTCTACATAGTTCTTGAACCCGTAGGGTCCGCACGCTTAACGTTCATTGATGATATAGTATTTATGAGTTATGTATGTTGGTAACCTAATGTTGTTCGGAGTTCCGGATAAGATCACGGACATGACGAGGAACTCCAGAATGGTCTGGAGATAAAGTTTGATATATGGGATAATAGTGTTTGGTCTTCAAAAGGGTTCCGGAAGGGGTTCCGGATGTTTACCAAAATGTTTGGGTACGAGAACACTTTATTTGGGCCAAAGGGGGAAAGCCCACGATGTTTTTGGAAAGCACAAAAGGAAGTTTTTCGGAGTCCAGGGGCCAGACTCCAGGGTCCGTGGCGTCTAGGTCCAGATGCCGGGAACCCTGGCGTCTGGCCCTGGAGTCCGAGAAGGACTCTTGCCTTTCGGGTGAAACCGACTTTGTGGAGGCTTTTACTCCAAGTTTCGACCCCAAGGCTCAACATATAAATAGAGGGGCAGGGCTAGCACCCAAGATAGATCAAGAAACATCAAGCCGTGTTCCGGCTACCCCGTCCCCTCTAGTTTATCCTCCGTCATAGTTTTCGTAGTGCTTAGGCGAAGCCCTGCGGAGATTTTTATTCGCAAACACCGTCACCACACCGTCGTGCTGCCGGAAATCATATACTACTTCGCCCCTCTTGCTGGATCGAGAAGGCAAGGATGTCACCGAGCCGAACGTGTGCAGAACTCATAGGTGTCGTGCTTTTGGTACTTGGATCGGTCGGATCGTGAAGACGTATGACTACATCAACCCCGTTGATATAACTCTTCCGCTTTCGGTCTACGTGGGTACGTAGACAACACTCTCCCTTCTTATTGCTATGCATCACCATGATCCTGCATGTGCGTAGGATTTTTTTGAAATTACTACGTTCCCCAACAGTGGCATCCGAGCCATGTTTTATGCGTTGATGTAATATGCACGAGTAGAACACAAGTGAGTTGTGGGCGATATAAGTCATACTGCTTACCAGCATGTCACACTTTGGTTCGGCGGTATTGTTGGATGAAGCGGCCCGGACCGACATTACGCGCATGCTTACGCGAGACTGGTTTTACCGCCGCGCTATGCACATAGGTGACTAGCGGGTGTTTGTTTCTCCAACTTTAGTTGAACCGAGTGTGGCTACGCCCGGTCCTTGTGAAGGTTAAAACAACACTAACTTGACAAACTATCGTTGTGCTTTGATGCCTAGATAAGAACGGTTCTTGCTCAGCCCATAGCAGCCACGTAAAACTTGCAACAACAAAGTAGAGGACGTCTAACTTGTTTTTGCAGGGGATGTTGTGATGTGATATGGTCAAGACGTGATGAGATATAAGTTGTTGTATAAGATGATCATGTTTTGTTGAAGTTATCGACAACTGGCAGAAGCCTTATGGTTGTCTCTTTATTTCATTAGATGCAAGCGCCAAATAATTGCTTTACTTTATTGCTATGAGATAGCAATAGTTGCAAGAGCAATAGTTGGCGAGACGACCATGTGACAACACATTGATATAGATCAAGATGATGGAGATCATGGTGTCATGCCGGTGACGATGGAAATCATGACGATGCTTTGGAGATGGAGATCAAAGGCACAAGATGATGATGGCCATATCATGTCACACATTTTGATTGCATGTGATGTTTATCTTTTATACATCTTATTTTGCTTAGTTCGACGATAGCTTTATAAGATGATCTCTCACTAATTATCAAGGTACAAGTGTTCTCCCTGAGTATGCACCATTGCGAAAGTTTTTCGTGCTGAGACACCACGTGATGATCGGGTGTGATAGGCTCTACGTTCAAATACAACGGGTGCAAAACAGTTGCACACACGGAATACTCAGGTTAAACTTGACGAGCCTAGCATATAACAGATATGGCCTCGGAACACTGAGACCGAAAGGTCGAGCGTGAATCATATAGTAGATATGATCAACATAGTGATGTTCACCATTGAAACTACTCCATCTCACATGATGATCGGACATGGTTTAGTTGATTTGGATCATGTGATCACTTAGAGGATTAGAGGGATGTCTATCTAAGTGGGAGTTCTTAAGTAATATTATTAATTGAACGTTAATTTATCATGAACTTAGTCCTGGTAGTATTAGCATATCTATGTTATAGATCAATAGCTCGCATTTAGCTCCTCTATTTTATTTTTGATATGTTCCTAGAGAAAACTAAGTTGAAAGATGTTAGTAGCAATGATGCGGATTGGATCCGTGATCTGAGGATTATCCTCATTTCTGCACAGAAGAATTATGTCCTTGATGCACCGCCAGGTGACAGACATTATGAACGTTTGGCTAGCTCAATATGATGACTACTTGATAGTTTAGTGCACCATGCTTAACAACTTTGAATCGGGACTTCAAAGACGTTTTGAACGTCATGGATCATATGAGATGTTCCAGGAGTTGAAGTTAAAATTTCAAGCAAATACTCGAGTTGAGAGATATGAAGTCTCCAACAAGTTCTATAGCTAAAAGATGGAGGAGAATAGCTCAAGCAGTGAGCATGTTCTCAGATTGTCTGGGTACTACAATCGCTTGAATCAAGTGGGAGTTAATTTTCCAGATAAAATAGTGATTGGCAGAATTCTCTAGTCACAATCACCAAGTTAGTAGAACTTCATGATGAACTATAGTATGCAAGGGATGACGAAAATCATTCCTGAGCTTTTCATGATGATGAAATCGATGAAGGTAGAAATCAAGAAAGAGAATCAAGTGTTGATGATTAATAAGACCACTAGTTTCAAGAAAAGGGCAAAGGGGAAGAAAGGGAACTTCAATAAGAATGGCAAGCAAGTTGCTACTCAAGTGAAGAAGCCCAAGTCTGGACCTAAGCCTGAGACTAAGTGCTTCTACTACAAAGGGACTGGTCACTGGAAGCGGAAATGCCCTGAATATTTAGTGGATAAGAAGGATGGCAAAGTGAACAAGGGTATATTTGATATACATGTTTTTGATATGTACCTTACTAGTATTTATAGTAGACCTAGGTATTTGATACTTGTTTGGTTGCTAAAAATTAGTAACTCGAAATAGGAGTTACAGAATAAATAGAGACTAGTTAAGGGTGAAGTGACGATGTGTGTTAGAAGTGGTTCTAAGATTGATATGATCATCATCGCACACTCCCTATACTTTCGGGATTAGTGTTAAACCTAAATAAAAGTTATTTGGCTTTTGTGTTGAGCATGAATATGATTTGATCATGTTTATTGCAATACGTTTATTCATTTAAAATTAGAGAATAATTGTTGTTCTGTTTACATGAATAAAACCTTCGATGGTCATATACCCAATGAAAATAGTTTGTTGGATCTCGAAGGTAGTAATACACGTATTCATAATATTGATGCCAAAAGATGCAAAGTTGATAATGATAGTGCAACTTATTTGTGGCACTGTCGTTTAGGTCATATCGATGTAAAGCGCATGAAGAAAATCCATGTTGATGGGCTTTTGGAATCACTTGATTATGAATCAGTTGATGCTTGCGAACCATGCCTCATGGGTAAGATGACTAAGACTCCGTTCTCCGGAACAATGGAGCGAGCAACAGACTTGTTGGAAATAATACATACTGATGTATGCAGTTCGATGATTGTTGGGGCTCGCGGCGTGTATCGTTATTTTTCTGACCTTCACAGATGATTTGAGCAGATATGGGTATATATACTTGAAGAAACATAAGTCTGAAGCATTTGAAAAGTTCAAAGAATTTCAGAGTGAAGTGGAAAATCATCGTAACAAGAAAATAAAGTTTCTATGATCTGATCGCAGAGGCGAATATTTGAGTTACGAGTTTGGCCTTCAATTAAAACAATGTGAAATAGTTTCACAGACTCATGCCACCTGGAACACCACAGCGTAATGGTGTGTCCGAACGTCATAACCGTACTTTATTTGATATAGTGCAATCTATGATGTCTCTTACCAATTTACCACTATCGTTTTTGGGTTATGCATTAGAGACAGCTGCATTCACATTGAAAAGGGCGACATCTAAATCTGTTGAGACGACACCATATGAGCTGTGGTTTAGCAAAAACCTAAGCTGTCGTTTCTTAAAGTTTGGGATTGCGATGCTTATGTGGAAAAGTTTCGTCTTGATAAGCTCAAACCCAAGTCGGAGAAGTGCGTCTTCATAGGTTAGCCAAAAGTAACGGTTGGGTACACCTTCCATCACAGATCCAAAGGCAAGATATTTGTTCCTGAGAATGGATCCTTTCTAGAGAAGGAGTTTCTCTCGAAAGAAGTGAGTGGGAGGAAAGTAGAACTTCATGAGGGAACTGTACCTGCTCCCTTATTGGAAAGTAGTTCATCACAGAAATCTGTTTCTGTGACTCCTACACCAATTAGTGAGGAAGCTAATGATGATGATCATGTAACTTCAAATCAAGTTACTATCGAACCTCGTAGGTCAACCAGAGTAAGATCCGCACCAGAGTGGTACGGTAATCCTGTTCTGGAGGTCATGTTAATTGACCATGACGAACCTACGAACTATGAGGAAGCGATGATGAGCCCAAATTCCGCGAAATGGCTTGAGGCCATGAAATCCGAGATGGGATCCATGTATGAGAACAAAGTGTGGACTTTGGTTGACTTGCCCGATGATCGGCAAGCCATAGAAAATAAATGGATCTTCAATAGGAAGACGGACGTTGATAGTAGTGTTACTATCTACAAAGCTAGACTTGTCAAAAAAGGTTTTGAAAAAGTTCAAGGTGTTGACTACGATGGGATTTTCTCACTCGTAGAGATTCTTAAGTCTGTCTGAATCATGTTAGCAATTGCCAAATTTGATGAAATCTGGCAAATAGATATCAAAACTGCATTCCTGAATGGATTTCTGGAAGAAGAGTTGTATATGATGCAACCAGAAGGTTTTTACGACCCAAAGGGTGCTAACAAAATGTGCAAGCTCCAGCGATCCATCTGTGTACTGGTGCAAGCATCTCGGAGTTGGAATATACGCTTTGATGAGTTGATCAAAGCATATAGTTTTATACAGACATGCGGCGAAGCCTGTATTTACAAGAAAGTGAGTGGGAGCTCTGTAGCATTTCTGATATAATATGTGGATGACATATTGCTGATTGGAAATGATATAGAATTTCTGGATAGCATAAAAGGATACTTGAATAAAAGTCGTTCAAATAAAGTCCTCGGTGAAGCTACTTACATATTGAGCATCAAGATCTATAGAGATAGATCAAGACGCTTGATAAGTTTTTTCAATGAGTACATACCTTGACAAGATTTTGAAGTAGTTCAAAATGGAATAGTCAAAGAAGGAGTTCTTGCCTGTATTGCAAGGTGTGAAGTTGAGTAAGACTCAAAACCTGACCACGGCAGAAGATAGAGAGAGAATGAAAGTCATTCCCTATGCCTCAGCCATAGGTTCTATAAAGTATGTCATGATGTGTACCAGACCTATTGTATACCCTGCCCTGAGTTTGGCAAGGGAGTACAATAGTGATCTAGGAGTAGATCACTAGACATTGGTCAAAATTATCCTTAGTGGAATGAGGATATGTTTCTCGATTATGGAGGTGACAAAAGGTTCGTCGTAGAAGGTTACGTCGATGCAAGTTTTGACACTGATCCAGATGACTCTAAGTCTCAATCTGGATACATATTGAAAGTGGGAGCAATTAGCTAGAGTAGCTCCGCGCAGAGCATTGTTGACATAGAAATTTGCAAAATACATACGAATCTGAATGTGGCAGACCCGTTGACTAAACTTCCCTCACAAGCAAAACATGATCACACCTTAGTACTCTTTGGGTATTAATCACATAGCTATGTGAACTAGATTATTGACTCTAGTAAACCCTTTGGGTGTTGGTCACATGACGATGTGAACTATGGGTGTTAATCACATGGTGATGTGAACTATTGATGTTAAATCACATGGCGATGTGAACTAGATTAGTAACTCTAGTGCAAGTGGGAGACGGAAGGAAATATGCCCTAGAGGCAATAATAAAGTTATTATTTATTTCCTTATTTCATGATAAATGTTTATTATTCATGCTAGAATTGTATTAACCGGAAACATAATACATGTGTGAATACATAGACAAACAGAGTGTCACTAGTATGCCTCTACTTGACTAGCTCGTTGAATCAAAGATGGTTAAGTTTACTAGCCATAGACATGAGTTGTCATTTGATTAACGGGGTCACATCATTAGGAGAATGATGTGATTGACTTGACCCATTCTGTTAGCTTAGCACTTGATCGTTTAGTTTGTTGTTATTGCTTTCTTCATGACTTGTACATGTTCCTATGACTATGAGATTATGCAACTCCCGTTTACCGGAGGAACACTTTGTGTGCTACCAAACGTCACAACGTACCTGGGTGGTTATAAAGGTGCTCTAAAGGTGTCTCCGAAGGTACTTGTTGGGTTGGCGTATTTCGAGATTAGGATATGTCACTTTGATTGTCGGAGAGGTATCTCTGGGCCCACTCAGTAATACACACCACTTAAGCCTTGCAAGCATTGCAACTAATGAGTTAGTTGCGGGGTGACGTGTTACAGAATGAGTAAAGAGACTTGCTGGTAACGAGATTGAACTAGGTATTGAGATACCGACAATCGAATCTCGGCAAGTAACATACCAATGACAAACGGAACAACTTATATTGTTATGCGGTTCGACCGATAAAGATCTTCGTAGAATATGTAGGAGCCAATATGGACATCCAGGTTCCGCTATTGGTTATTAACCAGAGAAATGTCTCGGTCATGTTTACATAGTTCTCAAACCCGTAGGGTCCGCACGCTTAACGCTCGTTGACGATATAGTATTTATGAGTTATGTATGTTGGTAACCGAATGTTGTTTGGAGTTCCGGATAAGATCACGGACATGATGAGGAACTCCGGAATGGTCCGGAGATAAAGTTTGATATATGGGATAATAGTGTTTGGTCTTCGGAAGGGTTCCGGAATTCACGGGAAGGGGTTCCGGATGTTTCCCGAAATGTTTGGTTACGAGAACACTTTATTTGGGCCTGATACGTCTCCCACGTATCTATAATTTTTGATTGCTCCATGCTATATTATCTACTGTTTTGGACATTATTGGGCTTTATTATCCACTTCTATATTATTTTTGGGACTAACCTATTAACCGGAGGCCCAGCCTAGAATTGCTGTTTTTTGCCTGTTTTAGGGTTTCGAAGACAAGGAATATCAAACGGAGTCCAAACGGAATGAAACCTTCGGGAACGTGATTTTCGCAACAAATAAGACCAGGGAGACTTGGACCCTACGTCAAGAAATAAAACAAGAGGCCACGAGGTAGGGGGGCGTGCCCACCCCCGCCAGGCGTGCCCTCCACCTTCATGGGCCCCTGTTGCTCCACCGACGTACTCCTTCCTCCTATATACATCCACATACCCTCAAATGATCAGAGCAGGAGCCAAAAACCTAATTCCACCACCGCAACTTTCTGTATCCACGAGATCCCATCTTGGGGCCTGTTCCGGAGCTCCGCCGGAGGGGGCATCGATCACAGAGGGCTTCTACATCAACACCATAGCCCCTCCGATGAAGTGTGAGTAGTTTACCTCAGACCTACGGGTCCATAGTTAGTAGCTAGATGGCTTCTTCTCTCTTTTTGGATATTAATACAATGTTCTCCCCCTCTCTTGTGGAGATCTATTCGATGTAATCTTATTTTTGCGGTGTGTTTGTTGAGACCGATGAATTGTGGGTTTATGATCAATTCTATCTATGAATAATATTTGAATCTTCTCTGAATTCTTTTATGTATGATTGGTTATCTTTGCAAGTCTCTTCGAATTATCAGTTTGGTTTGGCCTACTAGATTGATCCTTCTTGCAATGGGAGAAGTGCTTAGTTTGGGTTCAATCTTGCGGTGTCCTTTCCCGGTGACAGCAAGGGCAGCAAGGCACGTATTGTATTGTTGCCATCGACGATGACAAGATGGGGTTTTCTTCATAGTGCATGAGTCTATCCCTCTACATCATGTCATCTTGCTTAAGGCGTTACTCTGTTTGTAACTTAATACTCTAGATGCATGCTGGATAGCGGTCGATGAGTGGAGTAATAGTAGTAGATGCAGGTAGGAGTCGGTCTACTTTTCTCGGACGTGATGCCTATATACATGATCATACCTAGATATTCTCATAACTATGCTCAATTCTGTCAATTGCTCAACAATAATTTGTTCACCCACCGTAGAATACTTATGCTCTTGAGAGAAGCCACTAGTGAAACCTATGGCCCCCGGGTCTATCTTTATCATATTGATCTCCTACTACTTAGTTATTTCCTTTGCTATTTACTTTGCCTTTATTTTACTTTGCATCTTTATCATAAAAATACCAAAAATATTAGCTTATCATATCTATCAGATCTCACTCTCGTAAGTGGCCTTATAGGGATTGACAACCCCTATTTGCGTTGGTTGCGAGGATTTATTTGTTTTGTGCAGGTACGAAGGACTCGCGCGTAGCCTCCTACTGGATTGATACCTTGGTTCTCAAAAACTAAGGGAAATACTTACGCTACTTTGCTGCATCATCCCTTCCTCTTCGGGGAAAAACAACGCAGTGCTCAAGAGGTAGCAGGGCCAAAGGGGGAAAGCCCATGATGTTTTTGGAAAGCGCAAAAGGAAGTTTTGCGGAGTCTAGGGGCCAGACGCCAGGGTCCCTCGCGTCTAGGTCCAGACGTCGGGAACCCTGGCGTCTGGCCTTGGAATCCGAGAAGGACTCTTGCCTTTCGGGTGAAACCGACTTTGTGGAGGCTTTTACTCCAAGTTTCGACCCCAAGGCTCAACATATAAATAGAGGGGCAGGGCTAGCACCCAAGACAGATCAAGAAACACCAAGCCGTGTGCCGGCTACCCCGTCCCCTCTAGTTTATCCTCCGTCATAGTTTTTGTAGTGCTTAGGTGAAGCCCTGCGGAGATTGTTATTCACCAACACCGTCACCATGCCGTCGTGCTGCCGGAACTCATCTACTACATCGCCCTGGATCGAGAAGGCGAGGACGTCACAGAGCCGAACATGTGCAGAACTCGGAGGTGCCGTGCTTTCGGTACTTGGATCGGTCGGATCGTGAAGACGCACGACTACATCAACCGCGTTGATATAATGCTTCCGGTTTTGGTCTGCGAGGGTACGTAGACAACACTCTCCCCGCACGTTGCTATGCATCACCATGATCCTGTGTGTGAGTAGGAATTTTTTTGAAATTACTACGTTCCCCAAGAGTACTCCGTGATGCTCCCAGCAGCTCAGATAACGAAGGTGACCTGGTACTCCTGTGTGTTGTGAGTCGTGCTGAACCGTAGCTTTCGTGGCTTCACGGTGACGCGCATGCCGGCAGGGCTGGTGACCGCGGGTCGGTACGTCGCGTCCACATTGTTGCCGATGTTGCGCACCATGCGGCGCTGCGTGATGGTCTCGCTGCGCGAGGTGAACACCGCCATGAAGGCCGGGTAGTTGTGGTGTCCCACGTAGGCAGAACCCCGGGGCGTTGAGCAGTTAGTCGACGGGACGTCTCTTGTGAAGACGGCCATCTACTCAGCGGTGTAGCCGAGCGTGCACAGGAAGGTAACGTAGTCGTCCGTGCCGGTGTCGTACACAAGTCCTGGATCAAGGGCGCTGTTGGGGTCCACGTGGCCTGCCCCACGCGTGAACGGCGTGGACGCCTTGCTAAGGGCCATGTCTCTGATGACGTGGCTGCCGCTGTCCACATTAGACGCGGTGGTCATCAGGGCGGACTTGATTGCGGCGGGGCTCCACTCCGGTCTCGCCTGCCGGAGCATTGCGGCGATGCCGCTCATGTGAGGGCATGCCATGGACGTGCCTGATAGAACATTGTAGTGCACTCGCCTCGTGTCGGTGTTGAGGCCCGAGGGAGAGGCGGCGCCGGTCCAAGCGGCGAGGATCTCCACGCCGGGTGCCATGACGTCCGGCTTGAGGATCTCCGGCGCATGAAGGTTCGGCCCACGGCTCGAGAAGGGTGCCATTCTAGGGGAAGGAGGCGTCGGGCTGATGACCATGCCGTGGAACACGGTCGTTGCGATCGGAGATGTAGTCGTGTTCATGTACATTTTAATCCTTCTCGCAGCAGCGAATGTGACGGTTGTTGCAGGGAAGGTGTGGGGCTCCCGACGACCAGCTCGCCGAATTCTTTGGTGCTCGTGAGGATTGCTCCGACGCCGCTGGCGAGTTTGATTGCCTCTCCTTGCGCATCATTCAAGACAGCAGGGCCGCACAAAATGATCTTCCCGGCGACCAAGCTGGCGTTCAGCTTCTCGGCTTCACAGGTTTTTGAGCCGACGGTCTGGCCGTACACGAGCGGTATGTCAGTAGCGCCAAGCGGAGGGCCGGCGCAGGGCGAAGCGCCAGAAAAGGTATCGCCGTTGCCGAGGACGACATTCACCAAGAAACGGCGGTTGATGGTGGACGCGCCGATGGTCAGGAACCACGACGCGATGTTGATGGCGGTGGACTCAGCTGGGTCGGAGTTCCCCGCCGCGGCAGAGACGATGATGCCCTTGCGGATGGCGCTGAAGGAAGCGGTGAATCGAGTGTTTGACTGAAACAAGCGAAGGAAGGATTGGTCAAAGCTGGTCATGCTAGCTGCTTGAGATGCATGCATGCATGCATGCGTGCGTGTCGGTCCCACCCTCCATCCATCCATCCAGGGAAAGGGAAGGCGCCGGTGCGGTGGTCTAGTCTGCTCGTGACTCGCGAGGCGTACACCAAACAAAAGTCTCATTTATTCTGTCAATTAATCAAATCAGCATTTCCGTTTAGGACGCGTCTAGTGGGCGGCCGGCTGTCCACTAGTGCGATCGAGCGGCCGGCCTGAAAAGGAAAGTCCCTGTCCCCCGCGAAACAGAAAAGGAAGGGCCACCAAACCGACCGATCGACCGGCCACCAAACAGACCAATCGAGCGGCCACCAATAGAATCGCCCACACCCCCACGTGGCCAGCTGTCCCCTGCTTGCCCCCACGCCCCAGCCCCTCCCATGCTACCTTCTTCTTCTTCTGCACGCCAGAAAGGAGATCCAATAGAATCGCCCCCATCCCTTCTTCCTCCTCCTACACAGCCGCCATGGGAGCCCCAAAGTAGAATAAGGAGCTGCTTCAAAAAAGAAGATCTAAGGGTAGGGTGGTCAGAGCCATACCAGGCAGTAACATCAAGTAGGTAAGCCCCCTCTGCCCCTCTTCACTCCCCCCTTTCTTCTACTACATATATGTAGGCATATGTAAACCCCCTTCTCCATGGATCTAGCACAAATCCATGGAGAAGCTGCTTCCAAAAAGAGGTGAATCTGGCACATCACACCACCCTACTTGATGTTACTTGATGTCTTAAACAAGCCAAAAACTACTTGGTGCATGCCAAACAAGTTTCTACCGCTTGGATGTGTTAAACAATCCAACTAAAACAAATTCACTGGCCAATTAAAACATGATTAAAGCCAAGTCAACAAAGCATTGTAGCCAAAAACTAAACATGCATTCTACCAACTTGTAGTTATTGTTTGCAAATGAACAAAAGGATGAACAAATTGGCTGTCCAATAGACATGTGCAACGAAAAATTCATAAATGTGCAACTGAACATGCATCCCAGCCAACTGAAACTATATTCTAGCAACTTAGCATGCATGCTAGCCAAAACTAAAACATGCATTGTACCCCATGTGTACTAGATATTTGTGAGTAACACTTTAGAAAACCTGTAGTATATGTGCAATAAAAACATGTTTTCTGGCCAGCTAAACATGCATGTTGGCCAAAACTGAGAAAATGTATCCTAGCCAACTGAGACATCTATTCTAGCCAACTGAATACATTAACTGTCCAACTGAACATGCATGTTGGCAAAACTGAAAAAATGCAACCTGGCCAACTGATACATCTATTCTAGCCAACTAAAAAACATTGAATGTCCAAATGAATATGTATGCTGGCCAACTGGAAAAATGCATCCTGGCAATTGAGACATCTATTCTAGCGAAACCAGAAATCTGTAGTGCGACAGCAAAAACACAAGAACTTTTGTCCATGGCTAATGAAGCCACAAACCATATTAACATATTCACGCATATAATCTTGTCCCACACATATATTCTGGTCCCACACCTATTGCAAAGCTATAGTGTAAAATATGTTCAATATACCAGAACTAAAAACATAAAAACGGCGATGAAAAACATATAACTATAATCTGTCCTCCAATTCTTCTTTCTTGTTTCACCTGGATTTTCCATCTCAAATGTAACATCAAATTATGTGCAGAAAAATCTGAAATAGCTCCTTGCCAAACAAAAAACCTACAGATGATTGCAACAGAACAAAGGGAAAAAGTCAGAAAACTCTGAAAAGAAGTCATGCTCTTGCCAGCTATTTACTGCAAACTGTGCAACTAACATAACAACTCTATGCAAACAAAAAAATTCACAACTGTTATAATAAAAAGATTATGCTACAGTCATGTTGCTTTTGGAACTAAGATTGTCACAAAATGGTGTGCAAACTGCCTATTTACTAAGTTTTTCGGTTGTTTGAAACACTCTTTTCTGTGGTTACCAACTGATGACATCAATTTCTTCTTTTTTATTTGTGCAGGTAATGCGTGGCACATCCAAAAAAAGGAAAAAAAAATGCTTGATCTCAATGAGTTGCCTCCTGATCTCAATGAGCTTTCTCATGATATGGATCAGCAGCAACCCAACATACAACAAGGAAATTGGACAGAAAATGGTCGATCTGTTTACTACACGCAGGAAAATTATGATGGTAACCCTATGGGCCATGAGAATGTGGTAGGCCAGTCATCAGACCGTGGTGCCCCTGTAGTGGTGTCTTTGTAGTCAGAGAGCGATACTCTTGATGACACGAGAACTGAGGCAAATGTTCCTGGTCCAACCAGGACTGAGCTAGGAGCTGGGGCTGTTGACGGAGCTGTGCAAGGAGAAGAAGGAGAGGATGAGGCTGGTTCTCAACCTATGGAACCCTATGTTGGCATGAGGTTTGACATCCTTCAAATTGCTCAGGATCACTACAACAACTACGCACTACGGATGGGTTTCTCTATCAAGATGAACACCTCTAGATGGACACCCCGCACCAATGAATTGATAAAACAACAGCTTTGCTGCAACAAGTTCAAGAAGCCCAAAGCTGATGATGGAGGAGCTGAGGCTCCTCCTGTCCTGGACCCTATTCCAGATCCAAAATCTGTTGACAGTGGTGAGGAGATGGAAGAAGAACCTCCAATATTTGCTGAAGAGGAGGCTGGTACTAGTAAGAAGAAGAAGAAGCGCAAACGCGAGACAATAAACCAGACTTAATGCAAGGCGAAAATGTTGGTGAAGCTGATAGATGGGCGATGGGAGGTGACGCACTTTGTTCGTGACCACAATCATCCGCTTGTGAACAAACCTTCATTGTCCAAATACTTGAGATCCCACCAAGGCATCTCACCTGATGAAAAGGAGTTTCTGCGCATCTTGTATAACTCCAACTTGACTACAAGTGTGGTGTTTTTCTATATCCCTTAAAGAATTAAGTTTCCCTCTAGGCAGTCCAGTGTGCAGCTATTATGGTACTACTGTGCAACTGGTGTCCAACTTCCCATGCTGTTTGTATATCACTTTTGTTGCTTGTTGTGCAACTAGATTGTCTTTACTGTGCAACTACACAATGTCATGTATGCAAAAAGTGCAGAGTGTTTTCAAAAAGGTGCAACTAGGTGTCCATTTGCTGCGATTATCTTTTGTGCCAACACATGTCCTATTACTGTGCAGCTGGATGTGCGCGTTCGTGCAACTAAAAAAAGGATATACTGTTTGTTTTTGTATTATGCATGACGTATGATGCATATAATGACAGAGTTCTACGGATCTAAGATGATGGTGCCGTTCGGACTAAAAGCAATAACAAATCTGTGTACAAGTTTCCGTAGAGATGACACAAAGGAGGGTGATCTGATTGAGACAACTGCGCACTTCAAGGATATACATAAAACCGATCCAGACTTCTATAAGGTAAAATATGATGAAGAGGACAGAGTAGTCAACATATTTTGGGTGGATGGCTTAGCTCGAAAAGCTTATGCAGAGGCGTACCACGATTGCATATCGTTTGACACCACCTACATGACCAACATGTATAATATGCCATTCGCGCCCTTCATAGGAATAAACCGACATGGCCAATCTTTCATGCCGGGTTGCGCGTTTGTGAGGCAGGAGTTGGCATCGAGCTTTGATTGGGTCTTTGGAGCATTCCTAGAGGCTATGGATGGCAAACCTCCTGACAACTTCATCACCGATCAGGACGGTGCAATGAGGCAGTCAATACAGAGCATCTTTCCAACCACCCTGCACCGTTGTTGTCGATGGCACATCATGAAAAAGGCTCAGGAAAAAGTTGGTTGGCTGTTGTGCCGGAATCCAGGACTCTCCGATGATTTCAACAAGTGTGTTGACTTCAGCTTCACTATAGACGAGTTTGAGCACAATTGGGCTGGGTTAATGATGAAGTATGAGGCTATGACACACACGCACTTTGAGAAGTTGTACGAATACAGGTCAACTTGGGTGCCGTGCTACTTCAAACATAAGTTCTTCCCCTTTTTATAGTCTACACCACGTAGTGAGGGGTTCAACGCCGTCCTAAAAAGATATGTGAACCCACACAACTCAATGTTGAACTTCGTCAAGCAATATGAAAAAATCCAGAACCACATCCTTGCTAAGGAAGGCTGCAATGATTACAGGACAGAACACCTTGAGATTGAGCTGTGGTCCAACTTCCCAATAGAGAAGCAAGCTTACAAAACCTATACTAGGGACCTTTACCGCAAGTTCAGAGAAGAGTTTGAGCTGATTGGACGTTATAATGCATTCCAAGTTGGTGCTGATATATTTGAGCTCGGACCGAACCAGGAATTTGTTGCCAAATATGGTTCTCGAAACTACTTGGTGCAGGCAAGGGTGGAGGAGGGTTCCTATTTGTGTGAGTGTTGTAAAATGGACAAGGACGGCATCCTCTGTTGCCACATCCTCAAGGTGTTCACCCATATTGGAGTTGATGTCATACCGGAAAGGTACCTGCTAAGACGGTGGACACCTACTTCTGTACCTAGTGCGCCAGGGACTGGTTATGAGCACCCGGATGAAATGCCTCCTCAATCAAAGAAGCAGATAAGGGAGAGGAACATGATATACGATTTTCGGACAGTAGCAAAGTTTGCGAGTGGTTCTGATCCAGCACAAGCTATTGTATACAAGCATATATGCGCAACACGTACCGAGATCGGCCACCTGAACAAGTCCAAGAAAAAGAAAAAACCGACTGCTGCCACGGGGCCATCAGATGATGGCAACCCTCGAGGACCTCCTCCACCTCAAGGCAACAATCAGGGGGCTCATCATCCATGTAATTACATGCCCCAACTCCTGATCTAACTAGGTGTGTAACTTCTGTTGCACACATCATTGTGCCCAGTTGCACACATCATGGTGGCCAGTTGAACATAGCATGCTGCCTAGTTGCGCATGCTGTGTTAGTTCAAGCATCAAGATAACACAACTAACTTGTTTTTCCTATTCTGGATATAGGTGATGTCAACCCTCAAGGACCTCCTCCACCTCCTGGCTGTACACGGCATCCTCCGCCACCTCCTCCCCCGCGTGCTCCTCCCAATGGCCCTACAGGCAACACTCAGGGGGCTCATCGTCCAGGTAATTACTTGCCCCAACTCCCCATCAAACTAGGTCTGTAACTCCAGTTGCACACATCATGGTGCTCAGTTGCACAGAATAGGCTACCTAGTTGCGCACGCTGTGTTAGTTTGAGCATCAAAGATAACACAACTAACTTGTTTGTCCTGTTCTGGCTATAGGTGATGCCAACCCTCAAAGACCTCCTCCCCCGCCTGGCCCAACTAGCAGTGCCCTGCGTGCTACTCCCAATGGACCTACAGGCAAGACTCAGGGGGCTCATCACCCAGGTAAATACCTAATACGTCTCCAACGTATCTATAATTTTTGATTGCTCCATGCTATATTATCTACTGCTTTGGACTATATTGGGCTTTATTTTCCACTTTTATATTATTTTTGGGACTAACCTATTAACCGGAGGCCCAGCCCAGAATTGTTGTTTTTTGCCTATTTCAGTGTTTCGAAGAAACGGAATATCAAACGGAATAAAATCTTCGGGAATGTGATTTTCTCACCGAACGTGATCCAGGAGACTTGGACCCTGCTCCAAGGAACAAAAGAGGCGGTCACGAGGATGGGGGGCGCCCCCCCCTAGGGCGCGCCCCCCTGCCTCGTGGGCCCCTCGTGGCTCCTCCAGCGTACTTCTTCCTCCTATATATACACACGTACCCTCAAACGATCAGAAGAGGATCCAAAAACCTAATTCCACCACCGCAACTTTCTGTATCCACGAGATCCCATCTTGGGGCCTGTTCCGGAGCTCCGCCGGAAGAGGGCCGTCATCACATAGGGTTTCTACATCATCCTAGCCCCTCCGATGAAGTGTGAGTAGTTTACCTCAGACCTTCGGGTCCATAGTAGCTAGATGGCTTCTTCTCTCTCTTTGAATCTCAATACAAAGTTCTCCCCCTCTCTTGTGGAGATCTATTTGATGTAATCTTCTTTTTGCGGTGTGTTTGTTGAGACCGATGAATTGTGGGTTTATGATCAAGTCTATCTATGAATAATATTTGAATCTTCTCTGAATTCTTTTATGTATGATTGGTTATCTTTGCAAGTCTCTTCACATTATCCGTTTGGTTTGTCCAACTAGACTGGTAGTTCTTGCCATGGGAGAAGTTCTTAGCTTTGGGTTCGATCTTGCGATGTCCTTTCCCAGTGACAGAAGGGGCAGCAAGGCACGTATTGCATCATTGCCATCGAGGATAACAAGATGGGGTTTATTTCATATTGCATGAATTTATCTCTCTACATCATGTCATCTTGCTTAAGGTGTTACTCTGTTTTTAACTCAATACTCTAGATGCATGCTGGATAGCGGTCGATGAGTGGAGTAATAGTAGTAGATGCAGAATCGTTTTGATCTACTTGTCACGGACATGATGCCTATATGCATGATCATGCCTAGATATTCTCATAACTATGCTCAATTCTGTCAATTGCTCAACAGTAATTTGTTCACCCACCGTAGAATACTTATGCTCTTGAGAGAAGCCACTAGTGAAACCTATGGCCCCCGGGTCTATTCTCATCATATCATTCTCCATCACTTTCATCTTGCTTTGCTTTTTTACTTTGCTTTTACTTTTTACTTTGCATCTTTATACCAAAAATACCAAAAATATTATATCTATCAGATCTCACTCTCGTAAGTGACCGTGAAGGGATTGACAACCCCTAATCGCGTTGGTTGCGAGTAGCTATCATTTTGTGAAGGTACGAAGGACTTAAGCGTGGCCTCCTACTGGATTGATACCTTGGTTCTCAAAAACCGAGGGAAATACTTATGCTACTCTGTTGCATCATCCCTTCCTCTTCGGGGAAAACCAACGCAAGCTCAAGACGTAGCAAGAAGGATTTATGGTGCCGTCACCGGGGAGTCTATGCAAAAAGTCAACATACCAAGTA
The DNA here is from genome assembly GCF_018294505.1 of Triticum aestivum. Classification (NCBI taxonomy): domain Eukaryota; kingdom Viridiplantae; phylum Streptophyta; class Magnoliopsida; order Poales; family Poaceae; genus Triticum; species Triticum aestivum. The sequence continues at coordinate 575,013,132 of NC_057809.1, read as the reverse complement.
CCCATCGCAATCACTATCTCTCGCATTACATTATTTGCCATTTGCCTCTCATTTTCCTCTCCCCCCAATTCAGGCTTGCCGTTTTATTCGCTCTCTCTCTCTTTATCCTCCCTCTCTATTTGCCTCTTTTTGCTCGCTTGCCTTTTTGTTTGACCGAGTGTTAGATTGCTTGTTTGTCGCGATGGCTCAAGATAATACTGAATTGTGTGACTTCACCAATACCAATAATAATGATTTCCTTAGCACTCCGATTGCTCCTCTTACCGATGCTGAATCTTGTGAAATTAATACTGCTTTGTTGAATCTTGTTATGAAAGATCAATTCGCCAGCCTTCCTAGTGAAGATGCCGCTACTCATCTGAATAGCTTCGTTGATTTATGTGATATGCAAAAGAAAAAAAGATGTTGATAATGATGTCGTTAAATTGAAGCTATTTCCTTTTTCGCTTAGAGATCGGGCTAAAGCTTGGTTTTCGTCTTTGCCTAAGAATAGTATTGATTCATGGAACAAGTGCAAAGATGCTTTTATCTCTAAGTATTTTCCTGCCGCTAAGATCATCTTTCTTAGAAACGATATTATGAACTTTAAACAACTTGATCATGAACATGTTGCACAAGCTTGGGATAGAATGATATTAATGATACGTAATTGCCCTACTCATGGTTTGAATTTGTGGATGATCATACAAATTTTTTATGCTGGATTGAATTTTGTTCTAGAAATCTTTTAGATTCGGCCGCGGGAGGCACTTTTATGGAAATCACTTTAGGAGATGCTATCAAACTCCTAGATAATATTATGGTTAATTATTCTCAATGGCATACTGAAATATCTTCTAATAAAAAAGTGCATGCGATAGAAGAAATTAATGTGTTGAGTGGAAAGATGGATGAACTTATGAAATTATTTGCTACTAAGAGTGTTTCTTCTGATCCTAATGATATGCCTTTGTCTACTTTCATTGAGAATAACAATGAATCTATGGATGTGAATTTTGTTGGTAGGAATACTTTTGGTAACAACGCTTATAGAGGGAATTTTAATCCTAGGCCATATCCTAGTAATCCTTCTAATAATTATGGGAATTCCTACAACAACTCTTATGGAAATTATAATAAGAAACCCTCTTAATTTGAGAATAGTGTTAAAGAATTTATGAATTCACAAAAGAATTCTAATGCTTTGCTTGAGGAGAAATTGCTTAAAATTTATGATTTGGCTAGAAACGTCGATAGAATTTCTCTTGAGGTTGATTATTTAAAGCTTAGATCTTTTCCTCCTAAGCATGATATCAATGAGTCTCTCAAAGCCATGAGAATTTCCATTGATGAGTGCAAGGAAAGAACCGCTAGGATGCATGCTTCCAAAGATGCCTTTATTAAAGCGTGTTCTTCCAATTCCTATGAAAATCAAGATGAAGATCTAAAAGTTATTGAAGTGTCCCCTATGAAATCTTTATTTTGCAATATTAATCTTGATGAAACTGAATATGATCTTCCTTTACCTAGAAGGCGTTCTAAAAATTCGGAGTATTTAGATCTTAATGATGAAATTGATGAAAGTGGGATTGAAAGAAATAAAAATCTAGATGTTGCTAAACCCACTATATTGGATTTCAAGGAATTTAATTATGAAAGTTGATCTTTAATTGATTGTATTTCCTTGTTGCAATCCGTGCTAAATTCTCCACATGCTTATAGTCAAAATAAAGCCTTCACCAAACATATTGTTGATGCCTTGATGCAATCTTATGAAGAAAAACTTGAGTTTAAAGTTTCTATCCCTCGAAAACTCTATGATGAGTGGGAACCAACTATTAAAATTAAAATCAAAGATCATGAGTTTTATGCTTTGTGTGATTTGGGTGCTAGTGTCTCTACTATTCCGAAGACTTTGTGTGATTTGCTAGATTTCCGTAATTTTGATGATTGCTCTCTAAACTTGCATCTTGCGGATTCTAATATTAAGAAACCTATGGGAAGGATTAATGATGTTCTTATTGTTGAAAATAGGAATTATGTGCCCGTAGATTTCATTGTTCTTGATATAGATTGCAATCCTTCTTGCCCTATTATTCTTGGTAGACCTTTCCTTAGAACGGTTGGTGCAATTATTGATATGAAGGAAGGGAATATTAGATTTCAATTTCCATTAAAAAAGGAAATGGAGCACTTTCCAAGAAAGAAAATAAAATTACCATATGAAACTATCATGAGAGCCACTTATGGATTGCCTACCAAAGATGGCAATACCTAGATCTATCCTCGCTTTTATGCCTAGCTAGGGGCGTTAAACGATAGCGCTTGTTGGGAGGCAACCCAATTTTATTTTTATTCCTTGCTTTTTGTTCCTGTTTATTAATAAATAAATTATTTAGCCTCTGTTTTGGTTGTGTTTTTTTGTGTTTAATTAGTGTTTGTGCCAAGTAGAACCGTTGGGAAAACTTGGGGAAAGTCTCGTTGAACTTGCTGTAAAAAAAAACTTTAGCGCTCACGAGAACTTCTGTAATTTTTATTTGAAGAGTGTTATTTAGTTAATTATTTTTGAAGATGATTAATAGATAAATTCCTCCGTCCAACAATTTATTTTAGAATTTTTGGGGTTCCAGATCTTGCGCTAGCTACAGATTACTACAGACTGTTCTGTTTTTGACAGATTCTATTTTTCGTGTGCTGTTTGCTTATTTTGATGAATCTATGGTTAGTAAAATAGTTTATAATCCATAGAGAAGTTGGAATACAGTAGGTTTAACACCTATATAAATAAATAATGAGTTCATTACAGTACCTTGAAGTGGTCTTTTGTTTTCTTTCGCTAACGGAGCTCACGAGTTTTCTATTTTGAGTTTTGTGTTGTGAAGTTTTTAAGTTTTGGGTGAATTCTTTTGATGGATCATGGAACAAGGAGTGGCAAGAGCCTAAGCTTGGGGATGCCCATGGCACCCCCAAGATAATCCAAGGACACCAAAAAGTCAAAGCTTGGGGATGTCCCGGAAGGCATCCCCTCTTTCGTCCACTTCCATCGGTAATTTACTTGGAGCTATATTTTTATTCACCAGCATGATATGTGTTTTGCTTGGAGTGTCTTGTATTATTTGTGTCTTAGTATGCCACAATCATCCTTGCTGTACACACCTTTTGAGAGAGCCATACATGAATTAAAATTTGATAGAATACCCTATGTGCTTCACTTATATCTTTTGAGCTAGTTAATTTTGCTCTATGTGCTTCACTTATATATTTTGGGCGTTATAATTTTGCTCTATGTGCTTCACTTAGATCTTTTAGAGCAAGGTGGCGGATTTGTTTTAAAGAAACTATTGATCTCTCATGCTTCACTTAAATTATTTTGAGAGTCTCTTAATAGCATGGTGTCGGTGTCAAAACCGGCGGATCTCGGGTAGGGGGTCCCGAACTGTGCGTCTAGGCCGGATGGTAACAGGAGGCAAGGAACACGAAGTTTTACCCAGGTTCGGGCCCTCTCGATGGAGGTAAAACCCTACGTCCTGCTTGATTAATATTGATGATATGGGTAGTACAAGAGTAGATCTACCACGAGATCGAGAGGCTAAACCCTAGAAGCTAGCCTATGGTATGATTGTTGTTGTGTATGTTGTCCTACGGACTAAAACCCTCCGGTTTATATAGACACCGGAGAGGGTTAGGGTTACACAAAGTCGGTTACAATGGTAGGAGATCTACATATCCGTATCGCCAAGCTTGCCTTCCACGCCAAGGAAAGTCCCTTCCGGACACGGGACGAAGTCTTCAATCTTGTATCTTCATAGTCCAGGAGTCCGGCTGAAGGTATAGTCCGGCCATCCGGACACCCCCTAATCCAGGACTCCCTCAGTAGCCCCTGAACCAGGCTTCAATGACGACGAGTCCGGCGCGCAGATTGTCTTCGGCATTGCAAGGCGGGTTCCTCCTCCAAGTACTTCATAGAAGATTTTGAACACAAAGATAGTGTCCGGCTCTGCAAAATAAGTTTCCACATATTGCCATAGAGAGAATAATATTTACACAAATCTAATCTGCTGACGTATTCCGTAGTGTGACACACCACGGCCAAGCCTTTATCCGAGTCGTTTCATTATCCCACCTCAGCGTCATGCGAGGCGGTTTCCTTGGCACGTCTTGTTAAAGCAGAGATCGTGTCCCCTTATTCCGGGATTCTCATCAATACGGGCGTGGGTAACCCAACCGCGCCATTGATTACGGCGCTTGGAGATAAGCGAGTTTTACCAGGCTGGTGGGGACACGTAGTTGCGTCCACCCATATAAGGGGATAAGGATCCACCTTTTCACCTACGCCTTCTTCCTCCCTTGCTTATCCATTCTCGCGCACTCGAGCTCCAGCGCCCAAGTCCGCACTCCCCACCTCAACCTTCTCCAGCCATGTCCGGAGCGGGAGGCAAGTGGATGGTCTCCTCCGTCACGGAGGGACACATCAAAAAACTGAGGAAGGCCGGATACTTGTCTAACGACATTGCGTACCGGCTTCCCGAAAAGGGGCAGCTCATCCCCACCCCTAGGCCCCATGAGAGGGTGGTGTTCCTCCCCCATTTCCTCCGCGGACTGGGCTTCCCTCTTCACCCATTTGTCCGGGGGCTCATGTTCTACTATGGCCTGGATTTCCACGATCTGGCCCCGAACTTTGTCCTCAACATCTCGGCGTTTATCGTCGTGTGCGAGGCTTTCCTCCGCATCCGCCCCCATTTCGGCCTATGGCTCAAGACTTTCAATGTCAAGCCGAAGGTGGTGCGCGGCAACCAGGCGGAGTGCGGAGGCGCCATGGTGGGCAAGATGGCCAACGTCTTATGGCTCGAGGGCTCCTTTGTGGAGACCCTGAAGGGGTGGCAATCGGGGTGGTTTTACATCACCGAGCCGCGCGACCCCGAATGGGTCGCAGCCCCCGAGTTTCGATCCGGACCCCCTACGCGGCTCACCTCCTGGAAGGAGACGGGCCTGTCGTGGGGTAAAAAAGGAGAGCTGACCGGACTCCAAACATGCGTCCAAACCCTGGTGGACAAGAAGCTCAAACTTGTCAACGTAGTCCAGGTTATGCTCATCCGCCTGATCCTCCCGTGTCAACAACGGGCTTTCAACCTGTGGGAGTTCGACCCGGCGCGGCACCAAACTCTGAGCAGGCTCTTCGACACGACGTACGAAGATGCCTGGAAGGTGCTTTTCAAGGGCGCCGAGGCCCCCGCATCCGCTACCGAGGATCGCGGATTCAGTACGCAGCGTCACGCTCATGCGGTAAGCTGTTTTTTCCTTTTACAGGGTATCAGTTTTTCATAGTTTGACTCCATGCGGGATCTAAGCTCCCTTACCTTTGACAGGATTGGCAGGTGACGTCCGGACAGATCAACTGTCCGGCTCCTTTGCCCGAAGGCCCAGCGGACGCTCGCTTGGCGAAGCTGCTGGTTCCGGCACCCTATGTGGTGCCGGAGAAGAAGGCCGCGAAAAAGGCCACGGGGACTCGAAAGAGTGCCCGGCGCCAGGAGGTGTCGGATCCATCATCCGACGGTTCCGAGGCGCATTCCTCCCGTGAAGACGAGGAGGAAGAAGAAGAGACCTCTCCCCCTCCAGCGGGAGGAGAGAAGAAAAGGAAGGCCGCCCTCTCTGGGGAGGCCGGAGGGTCCAAGAAGGGGAAAACCCTTCCTCCGGACTACTCCACCGACGCCGACGACGGCGGAGAGGAGTGGCCGCCCAGGGCCAAGCCCCTGGCAAAATCGTAAGTATCCGGATACCAGAGTAATTCATAGTATTCGTTTATTGCACAGCTTTCCCTTATGTCGAATATGTTTATGCAGCCCACCCAAAGACCGGCTCGACGCGTCGTCGAGCGGCTCACTGGACTCGTCGGATGTGAACTCGCTTCCGACGGCTTCCTCCCCCCGCCCTACGGACGACACCGAAGTGTTGTCCCAACAGGTTCCAAGCCGGGAGGAGGTGGTCCTGGAGGCGCCGCAAGGCGACCTCCCGGACTCCAGGAGTAAAGGGGATGAAACCCCCCAGGGCTCCAAGTCCGGCTCTAGGCCGGACACCGCTCCGGAACCTTCAAAGGTTCCAGAGTCCGGCGGGGGACCTCCTTCCAAGAGGAGCAAGCCCACCGTGCCGGTGACCCCCGTCCAACCGGAGGCGCCGGACAATCTGTTGGAGGCGCTCCAAGGCGCCTCCATCGACGAGGAGCACCGCACCATTATGAGTGCGGTGGTCCAGAAGGTTCAGTCCGCCAAGAGCGGACTGACTGAAGCTTGTACTAGCCTTTTAACAGGCTTTGAGGTAAGTAAAGAATGTGTAAATAATATTACCGCATAGACAGTAGCCCCTGATGCTCTGTTTGGCGTTCGGGAAGAAAAGCCGAATAGAGGATCAAATAAAATTCGCAGGAGTCTAACAAAAAGGAGTCAATATGCGTATGCAGGCTTCTCTGCTTGCGTCCGCCGCACTGACTGCGGAAGTGGACACGCTAAAGCAGAACCTCGAGCGGTCCGAGCAAGAGCTCGGGCGTGCCAAGAAGCAGCTCGAGGACAATGAAGGTAAGAAATACCTTGTTTAAATATATATAAAAAGGTGCAATTGCAAAAAATGACAGGATTATCGTGGCTATTGTAGGGGCCACGTCTGAGGTGGCGACCCTTAAGCAAGCGCTGGTCGAGGCCGAGAAGAGGGCGGCCACGGAGCGCACCGAGCGGGAGAAGTATGAGGCCGAGGTTGGCAAGGTACGGCAAGAGCTCCAGGCTCTCATGGAAAAACATGAGAGTTTGGAGCTTGACTCAAAGACGCGAGCGTCCGAGCTCGCGGTGGCTATTGAAAATGCCAAGTCTGCCAAGGCCGAATCCCAGAAGACCCTCCAGGAGTTGGATGAGGTGAAGAAGATAGCGGCGGGTAAGGCATTCTTTATGCAAAGCAAACACATAAACGTGAGTTACTTGTTACTTACCCGAATCCGGAGCTCTCCAGGAGCGTTCGCAGATCTTCCCCGGAGTGTGTCCGATGCCGCCGCATTCTATCGAGCCGAGGAGGGCAGCTCGACAGAGAAGGTGTTCTGGTCTCAGTATGCTGAGGCCGGACACCCCGTGCCCCTGAGCGACCAGCTGAAGCAACTGGTCGAGCTCCACAAGGCGGCCGAACAGGCCATGAAGGGCCTCATAGTTCGGCTGTGGCCTGGAGGGGCTCTGCCTGGGAGCTATTTCGGGCTGGTGCGGCGGCTGGTGGAGGCCTGTCCAAGGCTCGAAGTCATCAAGCGCTCCGTCTGCATTGAAGGTGCCCGTAGGGCCCTTGCCCGTGCTAAGGTGCACTGGGGCAAGCTGGATGCTGAGAAGCTTGTGAAGGACGGGCCACCGCCGGGGAAAGAGCATCGCAAGCCCGAGAATTATTATAAGGATGTTCTGAAGGGTGCCTGCCTTGTGGCGGATGAATGTTCTAGGGATGTAATTTTTGAGTGAAACTTGCTCGTTTTGTCCTGTGCGCTGAAAACTTGTTCATATGCGCTAAGCAATGCTGTTGGAATTTAAAATATTACCTTCTGTGCGGCTGTTTATCAATTCTGAGAGATGGCAAGTCGTCGGCTTCTGCCCCCGTGCCGCTAGTGCTGGGGTGTTCGGGGATAAACCTGAGCGCTCTTTTTCCCATGTTTGGGTCCTTCGAGGGAGGCGCTCAGCCCAACGAACAAGGCAATCGGACTATAATGCGTGAACACTCTCACTTAGCCATAGAATTCTATAATTTTAAATTTCGGCGAAGCCCCTGGTATTCGGAAGACCGAGTTCGGGGCGCTATCCACGCCTTGGCCGGACAGAGCCGGCTCCTCGCTCTAAGCGGCATAAGTCTTTAGGGACTCGAAAAACCTCTCGAACAGCGACCAGCTCTCGCTTCATCATGACAGTCAGTTTTAGCTTTCTCCACTGAGGTGCTCGACCCAGCTCAACTGGGGCACAATCGCAGTGGTTCTCCTAGTGCTACCTTAGCCGATATAGCGGAACGTAAGGCACCAAAACATAGGAGCCGGGCAAACCCAACTATTGACCCAAGACATGATTCGGAGCCGATGCATATAATGCTATAAGTTCGGGGTGCCGCACTTGTTAAAGTGTTCGGACTTCTCACACCATATTGAGGGGTACTAAAGCCCCTGGCGTATTTTGGTCGTACCAAAGTGTACGGATGCAACATGTCGTTAAGGAACATATATTAAAAAAGAGTAATGCAAAAATAGACAAAAGCTATGCATTGTTTATTAAAGAGGGCTGCGATCAAAGCAGAACGATACAAATAATGCGATAAGCAAAAGGTTGGACTATGTAACATGTCCGTTCCAGGGGCAAGCTGCGGAATAGTATGCGAAACAGGTATACTGCTCGTGATAGAGACCACCTGGGAGTTCCGTAATGCGGCGTGGCTTGTCTGCTTCCCTGGTTCTTGCATCGTTTGTGCGGCAATTGAACTGCCGAACAGGCCTTCCGAAGAGTGGAGTCCTGAAAGTAAGAGAAAATTAAAAAATCGGCAGCCCCTGGTGCGGTTTAAGCCGTGTTTCGGGCGTGCCGTGATGGTGCCCCTCCCCCTGTACCCATGGTATTTCTAGAGCGTAGTTATGTACGCGAAGTACTGGTATCGCATTTTTGCGAGGGCTGGGGTTGGGGCCGCATTGCTACGCCTGCTCGGGTCGTGCCAGGCGGTCTTGTTGTAGGTTACTCCGGGCGCGCTTGACGGTGTCCGGTCGTTTAATGGCCGGACTGGAGAACTGCCTGGAGAGGCTGCTTTGTACTTCTGCTGCAAGGGCCGCCGTGTGCTCCTCCGTTCGGAGGGAGCGTTCGGTGTTTCCATTGACCGTAATTACTCCTCGAGGGCCTGGCATTTTGAGCTTAAGGTATGCGTAGTGCGGTACCGCATTGAACTTGGCGAATGCGGTTCGCCCGAGCAGTGCGTGATAGCCACTGCGGAATGGGACTATGTCGAAGATTAACTCCTCGCTTCGGAAATTATCCGGAGATCCGAAGACCACTTCAAGTGTGACTGAGCCTGTACAGTTGGCCTCTACACCTGGTATTACGCCTTTAAAGGTCGTTTTGGTGGGCTTAATCCTCGAGGGATCTATGCCCATTTTCCGCACTGTATCCTGGTAAAGCAGGTTCAGGCTGCTGCCGCCGTCCATAAGGACTCTAGTGAGATGAAATCCGTCAATAATTGGGTCTAGAACCAATGCGGCGAATCCGCCATGACGGATGCTAGTGGGATGGTCCCTTCGATCAAAGGTGATCGGGCAGGAGGACCATGGGTTGAACTTTGGGGCGACTGGCTCTACCGCGTATACGTCCCTTAACGCGCGCTTCCGCTCCCTTTTGGGGACGTGGGTTGCGTATATCATGTTCACCGTCCGCACTTGTGGGGGAAAACCCTTCTGTCCACTATTGTTCGGCGGCCGGGGTCCCTCGTCGTCATCGCTATGCAGCCCCTTGTCTTCATTTTCGGCGTTTAACTTGCCTGCCTGCTTGAACACCCAACAATCCCTGTTGGTGTGATTGGCCGGCTTTTCGGGGCTGCCATGTATCTGGCATAAGCGGTCGAGTATTCGGTCCAAACTGGACGGGCCCCTAGGATTCCTTTTGAATGGATTTTTCCGCTAACCGGATTTAGAGCCTCTGAATCCGGCATTAACTGCGTATCCTCAGTATTGTCGCCGTTAATGCGACGCTTCTGCTTGTTGCGACGCGACCTGCCACTACTGTCCCTGGTATCCGAATTACCAGGGTTCTTGGTCATATTGTTGCTACGAGCAAGCCAGCTGTCTTCTCCCACGCAAAAGCGGGTCATGAGTGTCGCGAGTGCTGCCATAGACTTCGGCTTTTCCTGTCCAAGGTGCCGGGCAAGCCACTCGTCACGGATATTGTGCTTGAAGGCTGCTAGGGCCTCAACGTCCGGACAGTTGACTATTTGATTTTTCTTTGTTAGGAACCGTGCCCAGAATTGCCTGGCCGATTCCTCTGGCTGCTGAATTACGTGAGTTAGGTCATCGGCGTCTGGGGGTCGCACATAAGTGCCCTGGAAATTGTCGAGGAATGCGGCTTCCAGGTCCTCCCAACAACTGATTGATCCTGTTGGCAAGCTGTTAAGCCAATGCCGAGCTGGTCCTTTAAGCTTGAGTGGGAGGTATTTGATGGCGTGGAAATCATCGCCGCGGGCCATGTGGATATGAAGGAGATAATCCTCGATCCATACCGCAGGATCTGTTGTGCCATCATATGATTCGATGTTTACGGGTTTGAAACCCTCGGGGATTTGATGATCCATTATTTCGTCTGTGAAGCATAGTGGGTGTGCGGCGCCTCTGTACTGGGCTATATCACGACGTAGCTCCAATGAGCTTTGTCTACTGTGTTCGGCCCTGCCGAATTTGTGGCCGGCGTGACGGTTACCGTCTCGAGCCGTGGGGCGCCCACGCGATCCGTAGATCGATCTTGTTTGCCTTGCCTTGTCCTCCAACATATCTCGTAAGTCCGGCGCATATTCCCGTGCCTTGGTACGGGGTGCGGCTTGAGTGGAGGGCCGAGAGGCCTCTCTATCGCGGCCACGAGGTGGCCGGTCGGCCGCATCAAGTGCTTCCTCCTCTAATCGGGGTAGCAACCTGCGCTTTGGGTAGCTCTTGGAGGGGCGTTCGAGTTTATGCTCTTCGGCCGCAAGGACTTCAGTCCATCTGTCGACTAGCAAATCTTGATCAGCTCTAAGCTGTTGCTGTTTTTTCTTGAGGCTTCTTGCCGTGGCCATAAGCCTGCGTTGAAAACGCTCTTGCTCGACGGGATCCTCTGGCACGACGAATTCGTCGTCGTCGAGGCTTGCCTCGTCTTCGGAGGGAGGCATATAATTATCGTCCTCGACCTCTCTGTCTGCCGCTCTCTCATGAGGGCTGGTTTCTCCATCCTCCTGTGCTAAATCTTGCTGGAGGGGTTTTCTTCGGCACTTTCCGGAGTATTATTATCTCCCGTGCTGGAATCACCGTATTTGTTTTGGCGGGATTTTGAGCGGCGCCGCTGACGCCGGCGCTTAGGCTGTTTCTTGGAGGGGTCATGCTCCGCTGTTCCATCGCCATCTCCTTCTTTTGGGGTGTCCACCATGTATATGTCATATGACGAGGTGCTTTCTAGGGCCTGATAGGTGCTGGTTCTTCATCGTCTCCTTCATCGGCGTCCATACCGTCGATGTCTTCGGAGTCGAAGTCGAGCATGTTGGTTAAGTCGTCGACAGTGGCTACAAAGTGGGTGGTGGGTGGGCTTTGAATTTCTTCATCGTCCGAATCCCAACCTTGTTGACCGTAGTCCGGCCAGGGCTCTCCTGATAAAGAGAGAGACTTCAGTGTCTTCAGAATATCGCCGAAAGGCGAGTGCTGAAAGATGTCCGTGGCAGTAAACTCAATGATCGGTGCCCAATCGGATTCGATCGGCAGGGGCGCGGAGGGTTTGGAGTCCGGAGAGGAGTCCGGGTCCTTGGAGTCACGTGTCTCGCAGAGTGCGGGGCTGGTGTTCAGCTCGATCACCGTTGGGATCGCAGGCCCCGAGGCGGCATCCAACCACCCATCCTCGATCGGTGCAGTTGGCTCCGAATTATGGGTCGAAGCCGATGCGGGTGCGGCCTCCAGGGCACTGTTCGGCGGTAGAGCTAGATCTTGGTCGTCATGACAGTGCGGCGCGCTCGGCAGTGGCTCGAATCCGTCAAAGATCAAGTCCCCGCGGATGTCAGCCGTGTAGTTTAAGCTTACAAATCTGACCTGACGGCCAGGGGCATAGCTTTTGATCTGCTCCAGATGGCCAAGTGAATTGGCCAGCAGTGCGAAGCCGCCGAAGACGAAGATCTGTCCGGGGAGGAAGGTCTCACCCCGGACTGCATCGCCATTGATGATCATAGGAGCCATCAAGCCTAACGGCGACGACACAGAGGAACTCTCAATGAAAGCACCAATGTCGGTGTCAAAACCGGCGGATCTCGGGTAGGGGGTCCCGAACTATGCGTCTAGGCCGGATGGTAACAGGAGGCAAGGAACACGAAGTTTTACCCAGGTTCCGGCCCTCTCGATGGAGGTAAAACCCTACGTCCTGCTTGATTAATATTGATGATATGGGTAGTACAAGAGTAGATCTACCACGAGATCAGAGAGGCTAAACCCTAGAAGCTAGCCTATGGTATGATTGTTGTTGTGTATGTTGTCCTACGGACTAAAACCCTCCGATTTATATAGACACCGGAGAGGGTTAGGGTTACACAAAGTCGGTTACAATGGTAGGAGATCTACATATCTGTATCGCCAAGCTTGCCTTCCACGCCAAGGAAAGTCCCTTCCGGACATGGGATGGAGTCTTCAATCTTGTGTCTTCATAGTCCAGGAGTCTGGCTGAAGGTATAGTTCGGCCATCCGGACACCCCCTAATCCAGGACTCCCTCACATGGTAATTTGCTTAATAATAATATGATTGGTATTCAAGATTTGTGAAACTTTCTTTTGAGTGTGTTGAATACTAAGAAAAAAATTGAAGCATGATAACTGTTTTGAGATATGAAGGTGATAATATTAAAGTCATGCTAGTTGAGTAGTTGTGAATTTAAAGAATACTTGTGTTAAAGTTGGTGATTCCCGTAGCATGCACGTATGGTGAACCGTTATGTGATGAAGTCGGAGCATGATTTGTTTATTGATTGTCTTCCTTATGAGTGGCCGTCGGGGACGAGCGATGGTCTTTTCCTACCAATCTAGCCCCCTAGTAGCATGCGCGTAATACTTTGCTTTGATAACTTCTAGATTTTTGCAATAAGTATATGAGTTCTTTATGACTAATGTTGAGTCCATGGATTATACGCACTCTCACCCTTCCACCTTTGCTATCCTCTCTAATACCGTGCACCTTTCACCGGTACCATACACCTACCATATACCTTCCTCAAAACAGCCACCATAGCTACCTATTATGGCATTTCCATAGCCATTCCGAGATATATTGCCATGCAACTTTCCACCATCTAGTTCATCATGACACACTCCATCATTGTCATATTGCATATCCCGATACACCGCCGGATGCATTCATATAGAGTCATATTTTGTTCTAAGTATCGAGTTGTAATTGTTGAGTTGTAAGAAAAATAAAACTGTGATGATCATCATTATTAGAGCATTGTCCAAGTGAGGAAAAAATGATGGAGACTATGATTCCCCCATAAGTCGGGATGAGACTCCGGACGAAAAATAAATAAAAGAGGCCAAAGAAGCCCAAATAAAAAGAGGCCATAAAAAAAGAGAAAAGGCCCAAATAAAAAAAGAGAATGAGAGAAAAAGAGAGAAGGGATAATATTACTATCCTCTTACCACACTTGTGCTTCAAAGTAGCACCATGATTTTCATAGTAGAGAGTCTCTCATGTTATCACTTTCATATACTAGTGGGAATTTTACATTATAGAACTTGGCTTGTATATTCCAATGATGGGCTTCCTCAAATTGCCCTAGGTCTTCATGAGCAAGCAAGTTGGATGCACACCCACTTAGTTTCTTTTTGAGCTTTCATATACTTATAGCTCTAGTGCATCCGTTGCATGGCAATCCTTACTCACTCACATTTATATCTATTGATGGGTGTCGGTGTCAAAACCGGCAGATCTCGGGCAGGGGGTCCCGAACTGTGCGTCTAGGCCGGATGGTAACAGGAGACAGGGGACACTTTGTTTTACCTAGGTTCGGGCCCTCTCGATGGAGGTAAAACCCTACTCCTGCTAGATTAATATTGATGATATGGGTAGTACAAGAGTAGATCTACCACGAGATCAAGGAGGCTAAACCCTAGAAGCCAGCCTATGGTATGATTGTTGTGTATGGAGTTGATTCTGTCCTACGGACTACAACCCTCCGGTTTATATAGACACCGGATAGGGTTAGGGTTACATAGAGTCGGTTACAATGGTAGGAGATCCTGAATATCCGCATCGCCAAGCTTGCCTTCCACGCCAAGGAAAGTCCCCTACTGTTTTGCCGATCTGATTTGCCAGACATGTCTGGATCATGCGCTGATATGTTGCGCCAGCGTTTTTAGCCCGAAGGGCATTGTGTTGAAGCAGAATGGGCCGTATGGTGTGATGAATGCTGTTGCAGCTTGGTCTGATTCTGCCATCTTGATTTGATGGTAACCGGAGTATGCGTCGAGGAAACACAACGAGTCGTGTCCTGTGGTGGCATCGATAATTTGATCGATACGGTGGAGGAGGAAGGGATCCTTTGGGCAAGCCTTGTTAAGGTCTTTAAAATCGACACACAGGCGCGAGGATTTGTCCTTCTTTGGTACCATCACCAGGTTTGCTAGCCAGTCCGGATGTTTTATGTCTCTAATGAATCCGGCCTACAATAGCTTGGCTAGCTCTTGTCCCATAGTCTGTCTTTTGGGTTCGGAAAAACGCCGAAGGGCTTGTTTGACCGGTTTGAATCCTTTTAGGATATTTAGGCTGTGTTCGGCCAGCCTGCGTGGGATCCCTGGCATGTCTGAAGGGTGCCAGGCGAAAATGTCCCAATTTTCTCGTAGGAATTATCGCAGTGCGGCGTCTACATCGGGGTTCAGTCGTGCCCCGATGGAAGCTGTTTTATTGGGGTCCGTTGGATGGACCTGGAATTTGATTATTTCATCGGCTGGCTTGAAGGATGTGGATTTAGATCTTTTGTCGAGTATCACATCATCCCTGTTAACCATGGAGCGCAGCGCCGTCAGTTCCTCGGCCGCTAAGGCTTCGGATAGTGCCTCAAGGGCTAATGTGGCCGTCTTGTTTTCGGCGCGGAGTGCTATGTCCGGATCACTAGCTAGAGTGATAATTCCATTCGGCCCGGGCATCTTGAGCTTCATGTACCCATAATGGGGTATTGCTTGGAAGATTGTGAATGCTTCCCGCCCTAGTAAGGCGTGATGTCCACTTTTAAATGGGGCCACCTGAAACGTGACTTCTTCGGACCTGTAATTATCCGGCATGCCGAACACCACATCTAGTGTGATTTTTCCCGTGCAGCGCGCTTCCCGACTGGGGATTATTCCTCTAAAGGTTGTGCTGCTTCGCTCGACGCGGTTCCAGTCTATTTCCATTTTTTGAAGGGTCTCCTCATAAATGAGGTTCAGTCCGCTGCCTCCATCCATGAGCACATTGGTAAGGCGAAAGCCGTCCACTATGGGACTGAGGACCAATACGGCTGGTGCTCGGGCTGTTCGGAATCTAGGTTCATCACTTGCGTTGAAAGTAATGGCAGTGTCGCTCCATGGATTTATTGTTGCAACTTGATAGACTTCGGCGAGGTTGCGGAGTGTTCTTTTTCGCATATTGTTTGATGCGAAAGTGTCGAAGACTGTGAGAACGGTACTGGTGTCCTCAGACTGGCTTTCTGCGGCCTCCCGATTTAAGAGGTCCTCGCCAATTTTGGCTACCTGCCGGAGTATCCAACATGCTCTAAGGCTGTGAGTTGGTGTGGCGTCCTCTGTACTGTGAATTCTACAGGGTCCATCAAGCCACCTTTCTAGTATGGTTCCATGCCCTGTAAAGGGCTTTGGCTTTTTGCTATTTATTCCGGGTGTCTTATGATGATGCACCCTCTTAGTTCGGACGGGATTATTATTCAAGGCCGGATTATCCCAAAATTTTGTTTCGGTTTTCCAGGCACTTTCCATCGCACAGTACTTTTGTACTATGGATGCCAAGTCAACGAAGCGTGTAATATCACGACGACTTATGGCATTAAGGATTCCCTCGTCCGTGCAACTACTGCAAAAGAGAGATATTGTGTCTCCCTCACGCTAATCCTTTATCCTGTTCATAACCAGGAGGAATCTGGCCCAGTAATGATGTACTGTTTTGTCGGGCCTCTGCCTGACTTGGGAGAGATCGCTTATGTTCGGGTGGGCGGGTGTCGTTGAATCTGAAACCTCACCCAATCGAAGATTCAGAGGCCGACGAGTTTCCGAACTCTGAAGTTCGGATTCCTGGACGTTATCCAACGAATCCGGCCCGTTGCCTGATCCTAAGCTCAGGTCTTGAATTACATCCTCCCCTCCGCGGGTATCTGGCTTGGAGGGATCGGGAATTCGGACGTAACTAGTCCTTTGAATAGAAGGGTTGCCGCACTGCGCCTCTACCACGGCAACGTGGTGGGTGACTTGGGGAGAGTTAATTTCTCTTAGATCGGGTTTAAGCCCAACCTGGTCGTAATCCGTAGTGACCCCCAGGGCGGCGATGCGATCCAAGAGCTCGTTTACGGAAGAGAGCTCCATTGGATCTAACTGCTCGACGAGCTCCGAGCTGACGTGTAGGTTGCTTTTGATGACCCGAGAGGTCACCGTCGGCGCAACAGCCGAACAGGCGGTCATGAGGAAACCACCTAGCCGGAGGGTTTGGCCGACAGCCAAGGCTCCCTTAGCAACGGCGTCGTCTTTGAAGACGGGAGAAGGCATCCTTCCTGATTGTGACGGCACAGAGGAACTCTCAATGAAAGCACCAATGTCGGTGTCAAAACCGGCAGATCTCGGGTAGGGGGTCCCGAACTGTGCGTCTAGGCCGGATGGTAACAGGAGACAGGGGACACTTTGTTTTACCCAGGTTCGGGCCCTCTCGATGGAGGTAAACCCCTACTCCTGCTAGATTAATATTGATGATATGGGTAGTACAAGAGTAGATCTACCACGAGATCAAGGAGGCTAAACCCTAGAAGCTAGCCTATGGTATGATTGTTGTGTATGGAGTTCATTCTGTCCTACGGACTACAACCCTCCGGTTTATATAGACACTGGATAGGGTTAGGGTTACATAGAGTCGGTTACAATGGTAGGAGATCCTGAATATCCGCATCACTAAGCTTGCCTTCCACGCCAAGGAAAGTCCCCTCCGGACACGGGACGAAGTCTTCAATCTTGTATCTTCATAGTCCTGGAGTCCGCTGAAGGTATAGTCCAGCTACCCGAACACCCCCTAATCCAGGACTCCCTCAGTAGCCCCCGAACCAGGCTTCAATGACAACGAGTCCGGCGCGCAGATTGTTCGGCATTGCAAGGCGGGTTCTTCTCCAAATCTTGTGTACCTGTAGGAATAATGTCCGATTTTTGTAATGTAGCGCTCCTCGGCTTCCACGTCCAATAATGGCCGTCTTCCAGGTGTCAAACGAACGGGAAAAGCCAGGGCGTTTTTTACACCTACACCCCTGGCCGTATAAACGAGCCGCCTATTTAACGGGATGGGGATTTAGGTCCAAACCACATCTCTTCCCTTCCGCGAGTTATCATCAGAGCGCTTCCAGCAAAGGTCCATTTTTAGGCGTTGAGGCTCATTTCGCGCTATGGAAGAGGTTATTCTGCCTGGTGCCCCATTCTCAAAAGGGGTCCATATACCAAGTGGGCGGAGCCGACGTATGGCGCATCGCCGGGACTGGATACCTATCCGGAACCCCAAAGGAAGCATCCGAGGACTGGACCTCGAAATGGTTTTATATAGATGACGTCCCGCTACCAGACCCTATCCGGGTCGGTCTCCTTGAGTTCAACAGTTCTCCATTGAAGAAGCGCTTGAGCTGGCGTGCGCGGAGCTCTCAGAGAGAAAGCGACAGAGACGTCCTTTACCTGATGGGCCGAATAAGATTGTTGGCTCATTCCGGACTAACCATGATTGGAGTCATGGCCGCATGCATTATGCGGGGGTTGCAGCCGCTTCAATATAGAGGCCACCCAATGTGGGAATTCAACGGGGAGGATGACGCCACCCGTTACGGTCGTAAAGGGCCGGACTCAGCCGCTGCTCTCGAGAAGATCTTATCCTCTCTGTACAAGGACGAAAAGGAGGAATTCCTCCGCGTCAACCCGCAGGCCGGATTTAGTATGTACGATCCTCCGAGTTGGGTAAGTGAACAATTGCGCTTGCCTGTCTGTTTGATACTCCCGTGGTTAGATAGGTAGTCTAACGACTTCACTACAGGAATTGCGATAGGAGGTAAAGAATATAAGCAGCCGCCCTCCACAGCCCGAGGACCCAGAACGGTCCCTCGATCCGGACTTCGAAGAGGATCCGGACATATCGGTGGAGCTTATCGACGGGGTGTTTTATCAGCTAAGCAAGGACAATACCTTGGTAGCCATCACGGCTGATTACCCAGGGTTAATCCCTGCCTCCCAGGTGACGGAAACCGGAGTCTCATTCCCTTGAGAGGGATTCCACTCTTGCATATTTCGGTGTTTCTGATGTCAACCGTGTTTTGTAGGGGAGATTTCCGAGGCAGGAAGCTGAACCTACGGCGGCCAGCCAACGAGGGGCCGCAGAGCCCCGTAGGGCGAAAAGGAATGAAGTCCGGACTGAAATGCCGGCGCAAAGGTATAATGCACCCTCTGCTTCCCTGGAGTTATTCTATCAGGGCATATTAACGCTCGTGCTATCTTTAGGACAAAGAGACCTTGCCGTACTACATCCGGAGAGGTTGCCAATCGCGCCTCCACCAGCCAGGCTCAAATGTCTGGCCAGGAAGCGGAGACGAGTACAAGGCGCGCACAGGACGTTCCTCCGACAGACGATGCGGACAGGTTGTCCGCCACAAATTCATAAGTGGAGAGTGCCATGAACCACACGCGTCGTCGGAAAATTCTAGGTGACGCTTGTTTCTCCCGAGAGGCTTTAGATGCCTTTAATTCGGGAGATGTGTACCTCCATGCCGCTCAAAATGGTTCAGCCAGAGCCACGGAGCAGTATGTGAAAGACATACGGGTAAGAAAATTTTGGTTAATTATATATATATATATATATATATATATATATATATATATATATATATGCCAGTAGCCTCCGAGACTTGAAACAGTTAGAGCAACTAATTTAAGGATCATTTAATATGCAGGTTCTTACAGAGAAGAATATTGTACTGTCCCAGAAGCTGGAAAAGTGCAAGGCCCAACTAGAGGCCGCACTAGCCGCAACAGGGGAGCCCAAAGGGACCCCCTCAGGTAGAATACACTTTGAAAGATTAGTATTGTGTGGTGTGGGCGTAAATCTGACAAATCAAATTGCAGATGGCGCAGGACTTGATCCGGACAAGCAACAACTCTTACGCCAGCTAAAGGTCGGTGAGAGTATGTTGACGAGGGTGAGGCGAGAGAGGAATGATCTTCAGGATGCCAACACCAAGCTGGATGTCGAACTTAAAGATGTTCGTGGCCAGCTTTTGGACTCCACGAAGGAGAATCAGCGGCTTCGACGCGACATTTTTAGTAAGTGCTTGAACGAACTTTGAAAAAAGTTTGGCGAGGAAGTCGACTAATAGAGTAATGTCTGTAGGTATGCTCACGGGTCGTCCTGCAGAGGAGATGCCCGGTTCTACGGGTGACCTTCTTCCCAAACTCATGCAACTACACGAGCGAGTTCGGTAGGCGATGCGAGGCGTTGCCCGAGCCTTATGGCCTGCCCACTCCGTGCCCAAGGGCCTTGGAGAGCTTGCGGAGAAGCTGAAGGGAGCTCGGCGGCGCTTCCGTTTGTGGAAGATATCAGCCTACCGACAAGGCGCTCGGGAAGCCTGGGCCATGGTGAAGACCCGTTTTACGAAGTCTGACCCAAACCACATGGCTGAGGTTGGACCAGTGGGGCCTGACGGGAAGGAGATCCCTGTGAGCTTAGTATACAGCCAAGTAGAGTTGGCCGCGAAGTATTCCCAGCAGGACTGTAAATTAGACAGCCTGTTAGATGGTATAGAAGAGGAATACAATCAGTCAGACTGACTATGTAATTTTGAATTGACATGTGTAATGCCTTCTAGCCGGATTGTAGATCGTTTGTCGTTGCCGACCTTTCCACTTCAACCTCAGGACCTGACGGTCCGGAGTGTGTCCGAATACCATAGCGGTTATATAAGAACCATGGTATGAGTGGAGACCAGGCGTAGGGGTCATTAGTGCTTTATCAGACAAGTGTCCAACTAGTTATGTTGTATTACATGGTTAGTAAGAAACATCTTCCAGAGAGAATAGTTCCGTTAGGGGTTCCTTTCGTTGGGAGGCATGCCCTAAAGTGCATGTCCGGACTGCGTAAAAGGACGCAGAAAAAGGCATCTCGGGGCGCATAAAATGGGTAAAAAGATCATCTTTTGTCTCACCGACCGAATATTCCCTTGAGAACGCTAGCTTTCGGCTTCACCCAGTCTGAGGTACACATCCGGCTGACCCGACAGTAACAATCGTAGAGGTGCTCCCTTTACCTCCTAGTCGAACAATCGGGAACGTAGGGGTAAGCACAGGAGCCAGGCAACCCAGCTTGGCCAAAACTTAAGTCATATCGATGCATATAATGGTGAAGAAAAAGGTACATGCGGAAGTTTGACGCATGCGTTGGGCATGAGGCCCGTATGAATAAGCTTCTGTTAAAGAAGCCCCCAGGTTTAATGAGCACTAGTGGCGCGGCACTAGATAAGACTTTAAGGGCTGTAAAAGAAAATAGGGGAAGGAGAGAAATGTAAGACAGAAAAATACGAAAAATGGACAGAGGAAGGAGACGAACACAGAGTCCGGCGCTAGGCATAGAATCTTCGGAGACAGGTGGCGTTCCACGGGTTCGGCTCGAGTCAGTTATTCGACGCATATCGCAGGCTGGCCCGTACTTCTCTGCTTTGATATCTTCGGGCCTGCTGTTGATAAAATGCGGAACGGGCTTTTGCCACGTCACGCTCCTCCTCCAAGGCATCCAAGTTGTCTTGCCGATCGGGCTCGGCTTCTCTTTCTTCGTACATGCGCACTCTAGGTGAGTCATGAATTATATCGCAGGGCAGAACTGCCTCTGCGCCGTACACCATAAAAATGGTGTGTATCCGGTGGTGCGATTTGGCGTGGTCCGCAGTCCCTAGAGTACGGAGTCGAGCTCCTCTACCCAGTGCGTATTAGATTCCTTAAGGGACCGCAATAATCTGGGTTTGATGCCGCTCATAATAAGACTGTTTGCATGTTTGACCTGGCCGTTGGTTTGTGGGTGATAGACGGAAGCATAATCGAGCTTGATGCCCATGTTTTTGCACCAGAGTTTTACCTCGTCTGCGGTAAAGTTCGTGCCGTTATCAGTTATGATGCTGTGGGGGACGCCATAATGGTGTACAACCCCGGATATGAAGTCTATCACAGGTCCGGATTCGGCCATTTTAATAGGCTTGGCTTCTATCCATTTGGTGAATTTATCCACCATGACCAGTAAGTATTTCTTTCTATCGGTCCCGCCTTTAAGAGGTCCGACCATGTCAAGCCCCCATACCGCAAAAGGCCAGGTGATTGTTATAGTTTGGAGTGCGGTGGGTGGCATATGGCTTTGGATGGCAAAAATTTGGCAACCAGCGCATCGTTGGACTAAGTCCTGAGCGTCTGCCCGGGCCGTCGGCCAATAAAAGCCTGTACAGAAAGCCTTGCTAACAAGGGACCGAGCAGCGGCGTGGTGACCACCGAGTCCAGCGTGAATTTTAGCCAGAAGGTTCCGCCCTTCCTCTTCGGAGATGCACCTTTGAAGGACTCCGGTAGTGCTTTTCTTATAAAGCTCTCCCTCATGGACTCTGTAGGCTTTAGATCGCCGCACGATGCAGCGGGCCTCGTTTTGATCCTCCGGGAGTTCCTGCCTAGTAAGGTAGGCTAGGAATGGTTCTGTCCACGGGGCGATGATCGCCATTATTACGTGGGCTGAAGGTGTAATTTCATTGGCAGAGCCTCCAATTGTGTCAGATTGTTCGGCCTTAAGTGGTGCGGCTGGGTCCGGGCTGTAATTTGCGGGTTCCCCCTCCCATGCTACAGATGGCTTGAACAATCTTTCTAAAAAGATGTTGGGGGGGACTGCATCGCGTTTTGCTCCGATGCGTGCCAGGACGTCCGCTGCTTGATTGTTTTCTCGGGCTGTATGGTGAAACTCCAGCCCTTCGAACCGAGCTGACATTTTTAGGATGGCGTTGCAGTAAGCTGCCATTTTTGGGTCTTTCGCGTTGAAGTCGCCATTTATTTGGGATATCGCGAGGTTCGAATCCCTGCGTACCTCTAGGCGTTGAATGCCCATGGATACTGCCATCCGGAGGCCATGTAGAAGGGCCTCGTATTCGGCTGCGTTGTTGGAGTCCCTGTACATAATTTGGAGTACATACTGGATTGTGTCTCCTGTTGGGGACGTCAAAATGACGCCAGCCCCCAGTCCGGCCAACATTTTGGAGCCGTCGAAATGCATGATCCAGTTTGAGTATGTGCCGTACTCTTTAGGGAGTTCGGCCTCCGTCCATTCTCCGACGAAGTCGGCCAAAACTTGCGATTTGATAGCTCGCCGTGGCTTATAGGTTATATCGAACGGGAGGAGCTCGATGGCCCATTTTGCGATCCGGCCCGTTGCATCGCGGTTGTTGATAATATCGTTAAGTGGTACTTCCGAGGCTACTGTTATGGAACTCTCTTGAAAGTAGTGTCGTAGCTTTCGGGATGCCATGAATACCGCGTATGCAATTTCTTGATAATGCGGGTACCGTGATTTGCATGGAGTGAGGACAGTGGACACATAGTAGACCGGCCTTTGAAGGGGGAATTTGTGTCCGTCCGTTTCCCGCTCGACAATGAGCACTGTGCTGACAACTTGATGTGTTGCTGCAATGTACAATAGCATTGGTTCACTGGTGTTAGGCGCGGCCAGGACTGGGTTTGGCCATGGCGGCATCCGTCCACTCGAAGTGTTCGGTGCGCCGGAGTAGGCGATAAAGGGGCAGTGCCTTTTCTCCCGAGCGGGAGATGAAGCGGCTTAGAGCCGCCACGCATCCGGTTAATTTTTGTATTTGTTTGAGGTCCTTTGGGATATCCAATTGTGACAAAGCTCGAATCTTGGCTGGATTTTCTTCAATTCCTCTACCGGATACAATGAAGCCCAAGAGCTTTCCGGCTGGAACGCCGAAGACGCATTTTCCGGGTTGAGCTTGATGTCGTATTTTCGGAGGTTATCGAATGTGAGCCTCAAGTCGTCTACTAGAGATTCGACATGTCTTGATTTGATGACCACATCATCCACGTATGCCTCTACTGTTTTGCTGATCTGATTTGCCAGACATGTCTGGATCATGCGCTGATATGTTGCGCCGGCGTTTTTTAGCCCGAAGGGCATTGTGTTGAAGCAGAATGGGCCGTATGGTGTGATGAATGTTGTTGCAGCTTGGTCTGATTCTGCCATATTGATTTGATGGTAACCGGAGTATGCGTCGAGGAAACACAACGAGTCGTGTCCTGCGGTGGCATCGATAATTTGATCGATACGGGGGAGGGGAAGGGATCCTTCGGGCAAGCCTTGTTAAGGTCTTTAAAATCGACACACAGGCGCCAGGATTTGTCCTTCTTTGGTACCATCACCAGGCTTGCTAGCCAGTCCGGATGTTTTATGTCTCTAATGAATCCGGCCTCCAATAGCTTGGCTAGCTCTTGTCCCATAGTCTGTCTTTTGGGTTTGGAAAAACTCCGAAGGGCTTGTTTGACCGGTTTGAATCCTTTTAGGATATTTAGGCTGTGTTCGGCCAGCCTGCGTGGGATCCCTGGAATGTCTGAAGGGTGCCAGGCGAAAATGTCCCAATTTTCTCGTATGAATTCTCGTAGTGCGGCGTCTACATCGGGGTTCAGTCGTGCCCCGATGGAAGCTATTTTATTGGGGTCCATTGGATGGACCTGGAATTTGATTATTTCGTCGGCTGGCTTGAAGGATGTGGATTTAGATCTTTTGTCGAGTATCACATCATCCCTGTTAACTGTGGAGCGCAGCACCGTTAGTTCCTCGGCCGCTAAGGCTTCGGATAGTGCCTCAAGGGCTAATGCGGCCGTCTTGTTTTCGGCGCGGAGTGCTATGTCCAGATCACTAGCTAGAGTGATAATTCCATTCGTCCCGGGCATCTTGAGCTTCATGTACCCGTAATGGGGTATTGCTTGGAAGATTGTGAATGCTTCCCGCCCTAGTAAGGCATGATGTCCTCTTTTAAACGGGGCCACCTGAAACGTGACTTCTTCGGACCTGTAATTATCCGGCGTGGCGAACACCACATCTAGTGTGATTTTTCCCGTGCAGCGCGCTTCCCGACTGGGGATTATCCTCTAAAGGTTGTGCTGCTTCGCTCGACGCGGTTCCAGTCTATTTCCATTTTTTGAAGGGTCTCCTCATAAATGAGGTTCAGTCCGCTGCCTCCATCCATGAGCACCTTGGTAAGGCGAAAGCCGTCCACTATGGGACTGAGGACCAATGCGGCTGGTGCTCGGGCTGTTCGGAATCTAGGTTCATCACTTGTGTTGAAAGTAATGGCAGTGTCGCTCCATGGATTAATTGTTGCAACTTGATAGACTTCGGCGAGGTTGCGGAGTGCTCTTTTTCGCATATTGTTTGATGCGAAAGTCTCGAATACTATGAGAACGGTACTGGTGTCCTCGGGCTGGCTTTCTGCGGCCTCCCTATTTAAGAGGTCCTCGCCAATTTTGGCTACCTGCCGGAGTATCCAACATGCTCTAAGGCTGTGAGTTGGTGTGGCGTCCTCTGTACTGTGAATTCTACAGGGTCCATCAAGCCACCTTTCCAGTATGATTCCATGCCCTGTAAAGGGCTTTGGCTTTCTGCTATTTATTCCGGGTGTCTTATGATGATGCACCCTCTTAGTTTGGACGGGATTATTATTCAAGGCCGGATTATCCCAAAATTTTGTTTCGATTTTCCAGGCACTTTCCATCGCACAGTACTTTTGTACTATGGATGCCAAGTCAACGAAGCGTGTAATATCACGACGACTTATGGCATTAAGGATTCCCTCGCCCGTGCAATTACTGCAAAAGAGTGATATTGCGTCTCCCTCGCGGTAATCCTTTATCCTGTTCATAACCAGGAGGAATCTGGCCCAGTAATGATGTACTGTTTTGTCGGGCCTCTGCCTGACTTGGGAGAGATCACTTATGTTCAGGTGGGCGGGTGTCGTTGAATCTGAAACCTCACCCAATCCAAGATTCAGAGGCCGAAGAGTTTCCGAACTCTAAAGTTCGGATTCCTGGACGTTATCCAACGAATCCGACCCATTGCCTGATCCTAAGATCAGGTCTTGAATTACATCCTCCCCTCCGCGGGTATCTGGCTTGGAGGGACCGGGAATTCGGACGTAACTAGTCCTTAGAATAGATGAAGGGTCGCCGCACTGCGCCTCTACCACGGCAACATGGTGGGTGACTTGGGGAGAGTTAATTTCTCTTAGATCGGGTTTAAGCCCAACCTGGTCATAATCCGTAGCGACCCCCAGGGAGGCGATGCGATCCAAGAGCTCGTTTATGGAAGAGAGCTCCATTGGATCTAACTGCTCGACGAGCGCCGAGCTGACTTGGAGGTTGCTTTTGATGACCCGAGAGGTCACCGTCGGTGCAACAGCCGAACAGGCGGTCATGAGGAAACCACCTAGCCGGAGGGTTTGGCCGACAGCCAAGGCTCCCTTAGCAACGGCGTCGTCTTTGAAGATGAGAGAAGGCATCCTTCCTGATTGTGACGGCACAGAGGAACTCTCAATGAAAGCACCAATGTCGGTGTCAAAACCGGCAGATCTCGGGTAGGGGGTCCCGAACTGTGCGTCTAGGCCGGATGGTAACAGGAGACAGGGGACACTTTGTTTTACCCAGGTTCGGGCCCTCTCGATGGAGGTAAAACCATACTCCTGCTAGATTAATATTGATGATATGGGTAGTACAAGAGTAGATCTACCACGAGATCAAGGAGGCTAAACCCTAGAAGCTAGCCTATGGTATGATTGTTGTGTATGGAGTTGATTCTGTCCTACGGACTACAACCCTCCAGTTTATATAGACACCGGATAGGGTTAGGGTTACATAGAGTCGGTTACAATGGTAGGAGATCCTGAATATCCGCATCGCCAAGCTTGCCTTCCACGCCAAGGAAAGTCCCCTCCGGACACGGGACGAAGTCTTCAATCTTGTATCTTCATGGTCCTGGAGTCCGGCTGAAGGTATAGTCCGGCTACCCGAACACCCCCTAATCCAGGACTCCCTCAATGGGCATCTCCATAGCCCGTTGATACGCCTAGTTGATGAGAGACTATCTTCTCCTTTTTGTCTTCTCCGCAACCACCATTCTATTCCACCTATAGTGCTATATCCATGGCTCACGCTCATGTATTGCGTGAAGATTGAAAAAGTTTTGAAAAAGTTAGAGTATGAAACAATTGCTTGGCTTGTCATCGGGGTTGTGCATGATTTAAATACTTTGTGTGGTGAAGATAGAGCATAGCCAGACTATCTGATTTTGTAGGGATAACTTTCTTTGGCCGTGTTATTTTGAGAAGACATAATTGCTTTGTTAGTATGCTTGAAGTATTATTATTTTTATGTCAATATAAACTTTTGTCTTGAATCTTTCGAATCTGAATATTCATACCACAATTAAGAAGATTTGCATTGAAATTATGCCAAGTAGCACTCCGCATCAAAAATTCTCTTTTTATCATTTACCTACTCGAGGACGAGCAGGAATTAAGCTTGGGGATGCCTGATACGTCTCCAACGTATCTATAATTTTTGATTGCTCCATGCTATATTATCTACTGTTTTGGACTATATTGGGCTTTATTTTCCACTTTTATATTATTTTTGGGACTAACCTATTAACCGGAGGCCCATCCCAGAATTGCTGTTTTTTGCCTATTTCAGTGTTTCGATGAAACGGAATATCAAACGGAGTCCAAACTGAATAAAATCTTCGGGAACGTGATTTTCTCACCGAACGTGATCTAGGAGACTTGGACCCTGCTCCAAGGAACAAAAGAGGTGGTCACGAGGGTGGGGGCGCGCCCCCTGCCTCGTGGGCCCCTCGTTGCTCCTCCGGCGTACTTCTTCCTCCTATATATACACACGTACCCTCAAACGATCAGAAGAGGAGCCAAAAACCTAATTCCACCACCGCAACTTTCTGTATCCACGAGATCCCATCTTGGGGCCTGTTCCAGAGCTCCGCCGGAAGAGGGCCGTCATCACGGAGGGCTTCTACATCATCCTAGCCCCTCCAATGAAGTGTGATTAGTTTACCTCAGACCTTCGGGTCCATAGTTAGTAGCTAGATGGCTTCTTCTCTCTCTTTGAATCTCAATACAAAGTTCTCCCCCTCTCTTGTGGAGATCTATTCGATGTAATCTTCATTTTGCGGTGTGTTTGTTGAGACCGATGAATTGTGAGTTTATGATCAAGTCTATCTATGAATAATATTTGAATCTTCTCTAAATTCTTTTATGTATGATTGGTTATCTTTGCATGTCTCTTCGAATTATCCGTTTGGTTTGGCCAACTAGATTGGTAGTTCTTACCATGGGAGAAGTGCTTAGCTTTGGGTTCGATCTTGCGGTGTCCTTTCCCAGTGACAGAAGGGGCAGCAAGGCACGCATTGCATCGTTGCCATCGAGGATAACAAGATGGGGTTTATTTCATATTGCATGAATTTATCTCTCTACATCATGTCATCTTGCTTAAGGTGTTACTCTGTTTTTAACTTAATACTCTAGATGCATGCTGGATAGCGGTCGATGAGTGGAGTAATAGTAGTAGATGCAGAATCGTTTCAATCTACTTGTCACGGACGTGATTCCTATATACATGATCATGCCTAGATATTCTCATAACTATGCTCAATTCTGTCAATTGCTCAGCAGTAATTTGTTCACCCACCGTAGAATACTTATGCTCTTGAGAGAAGCCACTAGTGAAACCTATGGCCCCGGATCTATTCTCATCGTATCAATCTCCATCACTTTAATCTTGCTTTGCTTTTACTTTTTACTTTGCATCTTTATACCAAAAATAGCAAAAATATTATATCTATCAGATCTCACTCTCGTAAGTGACTGTGAAGGGATTGACAACCCCTAATCGCGTTGGTTGCGAGTAGCTATCATTTTGTGCAGGTACGAGGGACTTGAGCGTGGCCTCCTACTGGATTGATACCTTGGTTCTCAAAAACTAAGGGAAATACTTACGCTACTCTGCTGCATCATCCCTTCCTCTTCGGGGAAAACCAACGCAATCTCAAGACGTAGCAATACCTTCCCCGACTCCTAACAAAACTAGGGTGTGTGACTTCAGTTGCACATATCATAGTGCCCAGTTGCATAGAACATGCTGCCTAGTTGCGTGCCCTGTGTTAGTTTGAGGATCAAGCTAAAAATCTAACTTGTTTTTCCTGTTATGCCCATAGGCGATTACAATTCGAGTACCATGACAGGTCGTGCTACTACAGGTGTTTTATTCAACTTAACTTACACACATCAACTAGTTAGTTGCACAACATGGGTTGTGTGGTTGCAGAGAACATCAGTGCTGGTTGCATAACAAAAAAACTAAACTTTTTATATGATTATTACACAGCTGATCGTGATGGTCCTACTTCCCTGTTGGAGGCTGCATCCCCTGCACAAGCTTCTGATGATTTTGTTCCCAAGGATCCTCCAAGGTCTACTACCAAGGGTAGGGCAAAGAGTCGACGGTACAAATCGGCGCTGGAGCTGCACCCAAAGAAGAAAAACAAATGCAGCCAGTGCCAATCTACAGGGCACACTGCTGGTGTGTGTCCACTCAGGCTATTGTGATTCTGTTTCATCGTTTGTAACTTTGGGACAAAAAATGAAAAAAAGAATGATGTTTTTTAGCAATGTTGGGACCAAGTGGACACGAGCTGTGTAAAAAAGGTTATTATTTGTGCCACAGTGGATGGGCTAACCATGGCAACTGGTTAAATATTTAGTTGTTGAACAATTGTATGTCCAGTGCTCCTAATGTATCAACAAAAGTGATGATATTGAGTTGCAAACGAAATTACTACTAGTGTGTACAAAATCTGCTTAAAAATTGTGCATACCAGCAACTTCCTCCATGGAGCAGAGAAACAAAAAGAGTACTGACCTAGTCCTTATCGTATCTCAGCAACTTCCTCCATGGGGCGTCGTTGTGCACGCTGGTGACCCAATCATATGTCAACTTCTTCCTGATATTGAGTACTTCCTTGGGTTCGTAGTTAGGCAGTTGGCTACCGTTCCACTCGGTGGCGTTAAGCAGTGCGAACAACCCACACTCATTACTGTGATGGGCAAAAAAGAAAAAAAATTCACATAAAATTAAAACCAAAAAAGATAATGCACTTTGTGCAACTGCTTATGTTCTACTGTGCAACTACTTATGTGCCACTCTGCAACTGGCTAGATAATCCATTAGAAACTCATAAAAATGATAAACAGATTGCAGACTAGTTCTGTGTCTTGAAAAACTAAAGATTGCACAAGTAGAAAAATTGTAAAAACTACAAATTGATGGTGAGAAATTGAGAAGAATGCCATTCTTAATGTCTTACTTGCCGAGCTGCTTTGATACGTTAATGTCAATAATCTGGAAGTGCTCGATGCTGAACTTTGGGTAATGCTTCCTCCATAGCTGGCGTACTGCCCCCGCGATGGTAGAGGCAGTGTTCATCAGCTCAATGTTGTCCAACTTCCTGCTTGAATCAAGAACTTCGAAGCGTCCATCCCTCAAGTTGACACTGAAGACCCAATAATGCCTCCCTCCGTCCTTATCGGTTACATCAGCGCACTCGAGCACTGGCAGCATGACCTGCAAGCGTGAATGATTTCAGACACAGATACATGTTGTAGCTAAGAAAAACAGTAAAAGACTTGGTCAAGTTAAAAACAAGTTGCAACAAGTATTTTCCAACTAGCAGATGTATCATGTGCAACTGAACATGCTGTGGGTGCCAACTAAAAAGAGATGGATCATGTGGGCACAACACTCACCAATTCTTTCTTGTCGAGACGGTTCTTGTAATCAAACTTCTTATTTATCTCATTCACGTTGTGGATCCCTTGCTGTAAATTCATCTGCAGAGATTATAAAAGCATGCCTCAAACTCCTTAGTAGATGAAAGGCCTCCCTCAAATGGTCAACAAAAAAAGTACTACAGAACAAAAGATGAGGGTAAAGAAGGTTTTGGAAAAACTTACAGAAAACCTCAGTGGCATAACGACCTTCTTTGACCCTTCTGATAAGTTATCCATGATGTGTAAGATTCCAGTCTCAATAACTATTTTTGACATCCATTGAACAGGCTTCATCGAATCAACTAACTCCTTTAAAGAAATGTAGAAAGCACCAAACCTGACAATCTCAGGGCTGAATTTCTTTTTGAAAGAAAATAAAAAGACAAGTTAGCTCGAAGGGTCACAATAGCAAAAAAATGTGCATGAAATTGAAACAGAACAGCGTGCAACTAAAAGCCCTGTTTTGTGCAACATGCTATGCTTTCTGTGCAACTAAGTGGCTGGTCCTGTGCAACTAAAAAAGATATGTATGTAGGCTGGGGGGAGTTAGTTTACCTGGTACTTTCATCATTTGCTCCTGGGTGATGCCTGACCAATACAAGAGGGCATCGTAAAGCTTGTTCACTGCCTCATTGGAGCTGAATGTCTTCTTCTTGTTGTAGTCCATGAATGCAGACCTTTGAGATGCTGCGGGCCTTCTTACCCTCCTTTGTCTTCGTGCAAGAGGTGGTCCCGAAGAACTGTTTGTACCAAGTTCTGGTTCTGCGCATATTAGGGTGTGGCAATTCTCTGGTGATCCAAGATCTAGCTCTTGAGCTATTGCCTTGCCAGCATCAGCAGCAGCGCATCCTTCATTCGCAGCTGCTGGGTCCAACTCACACTCATCAATGCCAATCACACCGGCTTCCGCTGTTTCTGTTGCTGGAGTAGGTGCTGGAGCATCACCATCTATGTCGAGGTTAAAAGATGGTGCATCACAGAACCCGTCACCATGATAAGAATTTGATATTCGTATGGGTTCAAGGACCAGGGAATCTCCTTGCGACACAAACACGGGTGCATCGTTCACTGACTTGGTTCACAAAAGTGTTGTAGTTGGCGGCCTTGGAGGCTTGCACCTACTTATAATGTTGAACACCTCCTCTTGTGTTAATGGTTGCTGAAAGTCAGCTCTTGGTGATGCAGGCTTGCTTGGCTGCTGTGTGCTAGCTCTTGGCGATGGCACTTTGGTAGTTGGATCACCTCCTTTTGTGTTCGGAATTGAAGCATCTCTACGAGTAGGCACCTTGGGGCTTGCAGTTGCAGTGGTGCCTTCCTGAGCAGCTGTGGTGGTTTTGATTGTGACCACGCTGCTAACTGACACATCAGTTGGCACACTGGTATCTGTAGTTGGCATCTTTCCAGTCTGAGTTGGCAGCAACCTAGCAGAACTTGGCACCCATGCATCAATGGCTGCGGCACGCAGTTCTCTCTCGTCTCTGAACCCCAAATCTTTTGTGGCATGTTCCCCCTTTGTGCCACTGGCAAACTTGACAATCGTTTGCTGCTTAGGTGGTTTTGGTGGAACTATTGAAAGGGGAGTCTTCCCCTTGATCTGTTGAACTCCTGTGATGGTGGTTGGCTCTCTGCTCACTATAGTTGGCATATCAGTTTGAAGCACAACTTCCTTGACCATATTTATTTCAGCATCAGCACTCACCATCTTCTCTTTGGTTTGAGACAACTGAAGATTTTTCTTCATTGAAACTGCTTTACGCTTCTAAACCACGTGAGGTTTTGCCATGGATGCTGCCTTGCTCTTGCTGGAGCTTAGGTCTGGAAGCTTCTTCAAATATTCCTTGTATTTTTCTTTTGAATGAACCCAATCAAGACCCTTTCCTGCTTCCTCCATGTCAATTTGATTCTTTTCAGCATCACTTGATAAGAATAGGCTCTTGTCAATGGCAAAGTTGATCTTCTCACACATATCTTTGTCGCTAAAATCTGGCACGGGAAAGGTGGTTGGCAAAGCTGGCTTCAAATTGTAGAGCTTGAACATATCAATGTTGCCCTGGCACTCTGCTTCGTCATTTTTCTTTGACTTCGGCAAATCCTTGTCTTTCCAGCAAGTTTTGTCAATCAACATATGTAGTGTGCTCCTGCTACTCAATGAATTGCTGCTGCTGGCAGGGGTGGTAGAAGTGCTAGTCCTCCTGGTTGTGTTGCCGCCTGTACCACCAAAACCAGGGGTGTTGTCATCATCATCATCGCTGCTGTCGTTGCCTCCATTGGATCCCCTTTTATCATCACCATAACCATCCTCGTCTTCTTCATCATCGTCTTCTTCCCTCTCACTGCCATCAACTGCTGCACCTTTGTCTTCTCCCCTCTCACTGCCATCAACTGATGCACCTTTGTCCATGTCCCCCTCTTTGGCCTCACCTTCTTCTTCCTCCTCCTCTGCCTCACTATCTTCTTCCTTGCCCTCCTCCTCTCCTTTGTCCTCTTTTTCTTTGTCCTCCTCCTCCTCCTCTTCTTCCTCCTCCTCCTCCTCCTCTATATCTTCTTCTTTGTCCTCCTCCTCTGATTCATCCGCATTTGTGTCCTCGTCATCGTCAATATCTATCCCTGCATCTATATCCTCATCTCCTTCTGACTCCTCCTCAACAAACTCTTCTTCTTCTTATATAGTTGGCCCCCCGTCTCTTTCTTTTTGGAACACGGCGTGACGGCCCGGCTCCCATTGATGGTTGTTGTACGTAAGGATCAAAATCTGGTTCCTCGTCATCGATCTTGGCAACTGCTTCAATGAAGGTGCCAACCTGTTCAGTTACAGCCTTGCACGGGTCATTGACCACTTTCGCAATCTTTGCCTTTTTCTGCATCAACACACAAAAGAAGAAGATTTAGTACCGATTCAGTTAGAAAAAAATAAAAAGTAAAATGTCTGTAACTGACAATGATGTGACAAGTAAAAACCGACTAAGACACACTTTCTGGCCAACTAAAAACATGATTCCAGCCAACTACACATGCACTGCGGCACAAACTAAAAATATGCATTCTGCCAACTTGATGTCAATGGTTGCAAAAGAACACTTTGACTGTCCAAAGAACATGTGCAACTACAGAAGCTTATATGTGCAACTGAACATACATCCCAGCCAACTGAATCCTGTATTCTCGCAACTATAAAAGTTATACATGTGCAACTGAACATACATCCCAGCCAAAAGAAAAATGTTGGTAAGTGGTACAAATTTCTGTATGCAAAACACTAACCTGTGGATTGTAGGTTATTGGTAACTTGGATGCCACGAATGCTTCAGCTTGCAAATTTCCACCAAACAGTGGTGTCTGCTCCGTGCCTCTATACTCCTCTTTAAGCTGATGTAAAAAAGAGAAAAATAAAATAACAAGGTTATCAAAACATATTTGTGTGTTGAACGAAACCAAACATTATAACCGGTGCAACTACAACAAGATACTAGGGTAGACAATTCAACTATACATATATGCAACTGAACAAAGACACAAAAACTGTGCAACCACATGGCACCTAAAAAAAGTTTCTACCAACTGATGCCACACATCTGTGCAACAAATTAGTAAAATTGTGCAACTTAAAAAAGATGGTGTGCCAGTTTAAAATGAACATGTGTGCAGATGCCAAACTTAAAGCTACAACTATGCAACTACATGCATTGTTGTGCCAACTGATGACCGTTTTTTGTGCAATTTCCAAAAAAGTGACCAGACATCAAAAGAACATAAAAAGAAGAAACCGTTGGAAAAAAACAAAGAGAACTCATTTGTGATTTGCCGAACACACCAGGAGAGATAGTATCCTTCTTGATCACCTTGGCAATTAGAGTATTATCCCATGCATTCGATCGTATCGCGCAGTTGCTTACTGGGATGTCATGTACGAGTGCATCAAGGTATAGTATCTGCACCAGACCCAACAAAAGAAAAGCCAAGTTCAGTTATTATTATGAGTATTTCAGCAAACTATAACTGCACAAAAGAAAAAGAACAGATGGAAGTGGTCGTTTTCACTAACCATCAAGTGATACAAGCAGCAGCAAACAGTTTGCTTCTCCTGGTCCATATTCCAGAAAGCTTCATTAATGTGTTCTGCTATAAAGAGGCAGATGTTTGTGTTCTTGAGCATTTGATGATCTAGCACAAGTCCGTAGCACTTTGGGCTGAGCTGCAAGGCCGTGGTTGGTGCTAGAAAAGTGCTGAAGGCAACCGCAAGCCAGGCCATAAAGAATGTGTCATCCGTTCTTCTAGCCATATCCTGAATCATCTTGAGCCATGTAGTGATCTAGGGATGAGAATTTCCAGTTATGTTGAAAGCCTCTCTGAATCTCCTAGTGGCATCCTTGTCAACTAAATATCTGACTTTTTGACCCCTGTTTGGGAGATCAAATACCCTCTGAACACTGTCAACATCGACACGGATCCTTCCCCTTTCTGGGAGAACCATTTCAAAGGTCTATGGCTAGTAGGACTGCACCAGGAATTTAGTGAGGTCCGCTGGAAGTGTGTCTGATAAGTTCAATAGCCCCCCGAACAACCTCGAAACTAGCTCTGACTTCTGTGATGGGGTTAGAGAGGCGTTGAAATTTGCAAACCGCGCTGGTGATGCCCTTATCCTGCCCGCTTGTGATGGTCGCTCCACATCTTCCCCTGCAGCCACCTGAACTCCTTCACCGCTGGCCTGTTGATGAGAAGATAAAAACATTAATGAGACATTAAACACAAACAGAAAAAACAAGAATGAAAAAAAACTAGCAATCATCATTTGGATTCAGTATTGGAATAAGCTATATATTCATAAAATTGGATCATGCCAACTAATATGATGTATTTGTGCAACTAATAAAGCTCATGAGGACAACTGAAGACTGTCAGTGTGCAACCTTAAAAAAAACTAAGAAAAACTACGAGACCTGGAAACTACAAAAAGTTCTAGCGGATGTGCAACAATAAGAAATGATATAGCAACAAGATAACAACAACTAAAAAAAGGTTTGCAAGGAACTGTTCAATAGCTCATAAACACACCAAAAAACCCACATACCTCAGCATCTGCTACGGAAGATGCGACACCTCCTCCAGCAGCTGCTGCCTGCACAAAAAATTGACCAGTGATGTCAACTATAAAAGATGCCAACTTGTCAACTACAAGATGTCAACTAATGCCAACTAATGTCAACTGTATTTAGATCAAGATGACTAGAGATGTCAACTACAAGGTTGTTATTGACAAACTAAAAACAAAAATAGTGGTGCGAACTGCTGCATAATTTCATCGGCATCTAAAAAGCGAGAAACACTTATATTCAAGAATTTACTTACCCTAGAAGATGACTCAGCTCCCTTTCCAAGTGATGCACGTCTAGTCCGCTTTACAACACGGAACTGATCAGCATCCTAAGCAAAAAATAAAAAACATGAGCATGAGAAAAAAACAAAAAATGTTATATGACCCAAACAAAACCGAAAAATGGGCTTGTGTCATCAACATGACACTTACCTCAACATCCTCTCCCTACTCAACACTCCGCGTAGGTCGTGGCTGGTGATTAGCAGGACGCTTCGAGTTCCGGCAAAGCAACTGACTTCTAGAACGCTGATTAAGCAACCAAAAGAAAACATGAAAAAAGGACATTAGCATACATGCATAAGTTGAAAAACTCAAAAACACAGAAAAAGTGAAAAAAATACATCTTCTTCATTGCCATCCGCATCTCCTCCTATTATAACCATTTTTGCCCTGCGGGAGGAAATACAACAAAAGAAAACATAGTTAGAAGATGCGG
This sequence comes from Triticum aestivum, assembly GCF_018294505.1. Classification (NCBI taxonomy): domain Eukaryota; kingdom Viridiplantae; phylum Streptophyta; class Magnoliopsida; order Poales; family Poaceae; genus Triticum; species Triticum aestivum. The sequence goes on along the minus strand of NC_057809.1, from coordinate 574,977,469 downwards.
AAACAAACTAGAGAAATCATAGAAGGTTGCTTTGATCTGCGGAAAACATGTGGACAACGAACTATAAAACGTGTGAACTACCAACTACTATAGTGATGCAATCAACTAGCCAGTCAACCTTGTGCAAACTGGACAACATATAAGCCAACTAAGTTTAACTGTGGAAAGTAATAACTAGGCAGAAAATAGTTAACTAAAAGGCAACAAGCTCATTATGATAACTTGTGTAACTGGGACAAATAAAAAATGCATAGCCAACAGGAAAAAATATTCAGCAAAATAATTGAGTATAATATATTGGAAGTTGGCAAGCATTGGTACTGATTTGCACAAATAAGGGTCCCTATTTGCACACATCAGGTGAAAACACATGAACAACCACATCCACAACAAAGACCGCGAGATTCGGGTAGACCATATTGAAAAATTGGTCAGCATTGATACTAATTTGCACAATCAAGAGGGCCTAGTTGCACACAGCAGGGGGAAAACACATGAACAACCAGATCCAGCACAAAGGCTGGCAGAAAAATTAGTAGACTATATTAGACAATTGTCAACCATTGGTACTGATTTGCACAAGTGATGATCTCTATTTCCACACAGCCGAATAAAAACATGTGGACCACCACATCCACCACAAGGCTGGCAGATTGGGTACACTATAATGTAGAAAAACGGCAAGCATTGGTTCTAAACTGCACAAAACAAAGGGTTCCTATTTGCACATAGCAGCGCGAAAACACACATACCACCAGATCAAACACAAAAGGCTGACAGCTTGGATAGAGAATATTGTGAAATTGGCAAGCATAGGTACTAATTTGCACAGGTAATGGTCCCTAATTGCAAACAAGAGGAGAAAAACACATGACCAACGGGAACCACCATAAGGCTGGCAGATTGGCTATATTATCTCAAAAATTGTCCACTACTGCTCCTAATTTGCACGCAAGGGGCGACAGAGTTGCACACCACGGGGGAAAACACTCATAAAAAACACCAGATCCACCGCGAGGCTTCAATCCACAGAAGAGGCTCTATCGCCGCGAACCACTCATCCTCCCTGAACCACTCATACCGTACGTATATGCATGAGCTCACCCCCTACTGCAACGCAAAAACGACGGGATGAGCACAACCCTAACCCACCCCTGCCAATCCGGCGGTTTCCCAAACGAAGTAGTCCACGAAGGTGACCTCAACCTCGCTGAAAAATGAGTTCAACCTCCCTAACCCCGACCGTGACCTCGACTTTGACCTCTACCTCGACCTCCCTGACAACGACCGCGACCTAACCGAAAAATGAGCGACCTCACAAGAAAAAGGAGGGCGGGCGAGTGGAGAAACAAGTAGGGACAAAGACGAGGAGCGCGCGTAGGAGCAGTACCTGTGCCGCCGCGGACGACGACCCTCACGGCGCCTTGTCGCCTACACGTGAACAGATCCCATGAAATCGGTACCGCAAATGTAAATCACCGGGAAAGGCTCACATGTCGGTGTTTTTTCTCTCTCCTTTTGGTCTTCTTTCCCACCGAATCGACAGTAGGCAGCTACTTCCAGTTAGTCGCTGCACATCTCCCCTGCCTGTGTGCTTGGCTAGCACTAACAAATCTGGTTGCGCGTTTACGGGAGCGACCAACCGTGGTAGACTGGAGCACACGCGAGCCGCCGCGGTCCATTAGGAGCATGGGCCGCCACGACCTTGGCCTCCCAGTGCTGATCCTTCACCTCGCGGCTTACGGCTCATAGCCCAAGCTCGATGTGCAACCAATGCTCGGAATCGGCACACCGTGGTGAAGTTTTGCCGGATTCCTGCGTGTGCGGCGCATATGAATCTATCATTAAAATGCACATCTATCTAGTACTCCCTCCGTTCTGATTTACTCGTCGTGGTTTTAGTTCAAATTGAAACGTATTTCTCTGGTGTATGAATCATTCATGGGCAAAGTTAAAATAATCCATCCATCTTGACCGGCCGTTGGATATGGACGAGCGGCTGAAATCTGTTGAAGAGGCGGGTTGATCCGAGGGAGATGGGCATTGACCAATAAGGAACTAGCCAATCCGTGGGAGTGGTGGGTAGGTGCCGATTGAGTTGACCAATGGAATCAGACTAGCCACAGTGGGAACAACTTCAGCAGTAACATCGAGTCCAACTCAGTAAATTTGCTTATGTGGCAATGAGTTAATGAAGAGAGAGATAGTTTGAGTAACTTAGCTAGTTACTATAGCATCACATGTCCCAATGTAATATGAGTTTATAACCTAATAAATGAGGCTTTGCATGTTACCATACTTATGTTACTACCCATTATGAAGGTAGTAACATGGTCTAGAGTACACTAAAAAAACATGGTCTAGAGATATGCGTATGTTAATGTATGTTACTCTCCATTCTCCATGGTGGCTACTCTCGATCGTATGGTAGGCCCAGCAAGCCGCAACCTTTTTCTCTTCTTCATGGGGAGAGCAACCCAGCCCACCCACCCGACCCGACCCGATTCATTCGTCCCCTCCCCTCCCACATCGCGCCGTCACCCACCGCCGACCTCGCCGCCGGCCTCCCCCACCCTTACCACAGAGAAGAGAAGAGAAGAGAAGAGAAGAGAAGAGGGAGATCTACCTGGCCCCGCAATCGCTCGCGTTCCGGGACAGGACCGACGACGCCCCCATCCGTCAGGAGACGGCTGCCTTGCTCACGATTCAATCCTCACCTCCCGGTTCAATCCTCTCCCGACATGGCCGCCGCTCCCCACCACGGTCTTCAAGGGCCTCGGCGGAGAGCGGGCTGGGCGGCCATGGCCGCGGTGCTGCCTCCCGATCCGGAGAGGACCGCACCCTCCGTGCGCTTCGCTTCTTCTCCGGCGAGGGTGCAGCCGTGAGGACTGCATGCTGGACCGCAGGCCACCTCCAGACCTAACTGGCGGTTCCTGCCCCCAACCCCAACGGCATCTACCTCGACGTCAACGGCATCATACACACCCTGCTTCCACCCCTACCCTAGTGCCTGCCACATACGTCTCGATTACGCTAAAATTTAACTGTAATTGTTTCCCTGCTTATTGTGCTCACCCAGTTTGGCCTTTTCTAAAATTCTTCCAAGTACAAGGCAGCCTTGTGCGTGTCAATATATGGTTGTTCTACAAGGCAAAATTTCCTTCTTTGATTAATGTGTCTCCGGAAATGCCCAGCTTTGCAACTTTGCTTAGATTGGAGACAACAAGCCGGTGAGTGTGAGATGCTATGATAATGGTGGGAGGGATGGAGGTCGCGGTGCGCTCTTGCGACTCCAGCGGCGACGGTCCCCCGGCCGCGGTGCTGCCCTCTGTCGCGTACCTAGTCGGCTCCATCGACTCCACTTCCTCCGCGCCTCCCCCCCCCCCCCCCGTCGTCGGCGTCTGCGACGTCGGCCGGTCTGCCGCCCTCCTCGCCCGCTCCCCGCCTCCAGTGGGCCGATTTTGCGGATGATGAGCCGTTCCCCCCTCTCCCGTTGCTCCCCGTCGCACCGCCCAGCCCGGCCGGGCCGGTGGCTCAGCCCCCCACGAGAGGGGTTCTGCCGCCGGCTCGCGGCAGGTGCGCTCGCGGCAGCCGCCCTCGAGCTCGTCTCGGGCCACGGGCACGCAAGGCCGGAGCTTGCGGGTTGGGGATGCGCGACGCCGCTGTGCCCATTCATGGGGTGTGGCCGGCCGCTCGAACCGCGGCCTCGCGCGCGCTTCCTGGTGCCACCCGCCGCCGGCGCAGTTGGAGCTTGCCCCGGCTTCGCCTCCGTCGCGCCGTGTCCAGGCCCTCAAGGCTCCGGTGACCCATGTCTCGCCCTTTCGGCCATTTATTGCCCTGTTTGGGTCTTCATCCCTCCAAGTTCGCGTCTCCCTCCCCCTGCGCCGCCTCGCGCCGGCCATCACCGGCGGCGGGTCGCTGGTGCAGTCTGCCGCGACGGCGGCTGCCGGTTGGAGGGAATCCCTACGGCTCGCCCCCCCCACCGCCGCCTACTGGGCTTGGCGCGCCCAGCCAGGGAATCCTGGGCCGCGGCCCGGCCCGTATGGCGTCCGCGCCTGCTGGGCCTCCTTCGCCTCGGCTGGGCCACACCGAGCTGGCTGGGCCGCCTAGGTGCCCTGGCATCCTGGGCTGCGGCCTGGCCCGTATGGCGTCTGCGCCCGCTGGGCCACCTTCGCCTCGGCTGGGCCCGCCCGAGCTGGCTGGGCCGCCTAGGTGCCCTAGGCCCACGTCCCCGACCGACTCTATCTGGTTCCCTCGGGGTTACCCGATCACCACTCCCCCCCACCGCCATTCCTGCTCTCCCTCCCCGTCCACCTGCCTCTCCCCACCCGCCCTCCTCCCCGCCGCCCCCCGTTGCACGCTCGTCCTCGCATCCTCTCCCGCCGCTGCTGCCGGCCATGCGCCAATGGCACGACGGCGAGCCGCGCCCGAAGCGGGGTTCGGACGACCATCGCGAGCCCCGCCGGCAGTCGCCTGATTCGTTGCGCCGCGAGGAGGAGCTGCGTCGGGAGTTGTGGGAGCTCCGCGACGGTCGACGTGATGCCCGGCGTTCACCGGCCCGTCGTGACGACCAGGGCAGGTCGCGCTCCCCCCACCTTGCTGCTTCGGGTGACTGGCGGTCCCACCGTCGCTCGCCCTCCCCCCCTCCCCCACCGTGGCGTGGCCGCTCTCCGTCCCCGCCGCGTTCGTCGATCCCTGCGACATCCCATCCTCCTGCTCAGACTACGGCGGCAGCTCCGCGGAAGTATGTCCCGCCCGACGCCGCATCGACCTCGGTGCCGGCCCCTTCGGCCGCCCCGGGCTCCGGTCCGTCCCGTGATCGTCAGGGTCCGGCCAAGAAGAAGAAGCGCCGCGGGTAGGGGTGGGGTGCCCCTGCTTCGCTTCCCTCATTGGCTCCGAGCTCTGCCCCGCCTTCGGGCCTGGTCTCCACCCTTCCTCGCCCCCCGTGCTTCAATTGCGGGGTGGCGGGGCACTCGCAAGTCAACTGCGTCAACCCCCAGTGTTGCTACATTTACCAGGACCCAGGCCATCCCGCCCTGCTTTGCCCTGCTCGCCATGTGATGTCGGAGCTCATGATGTATGGCCACGGGATTGAGGGGCTAGGCTTCTTCCACCTTGAGGTCCCAGATCTCCCCCCACCCACCCCCTTCCTTCAGGCGATCGCCACTGTGGTCGACGGAGTGGACTCTCCGGAGATGATTGAGGCCGAGCTTATAACCACCTCTACCATTGCCGGTGGGACTGGCTGGCCACTCCCACCGCCGGTCACATCTTCATCGTGGTCTTCCCCGACTCCGTCAGCTACGGGTACGCCACGCGTAGTGGCCGGATCACCCTCGCCCTCAACCAGCTTGTCGTCGACATCACCGAGCCGATCCTCGACGCCCCTGCGGTGGCTGTGTTGGATACCGCCTGGCTGCTTGTGGGTGGTCTCCCCGACATCGCCCGGTCCGAGCTCGTCATCCGCCAGATGTCCAGGATGTTGGGCAAGGTGGTGGTGGTGGACGAGCTCTCCTTTCGCAAGGAGGAGGTCTGGGTCAAGGTCAAGTGCTTGGACTCCTCCAAGCTTCACGTCACCGTCCGGGTTTTCTTCAACGACCAGGGCTACGATCTCTGCATCGCCCCCGAGCCCCCCAACCACATCGGCCGCCCCAGCTTCACCGACGATGGACCTCCTGGCGGCAACCTAGGGACCGGTGGCGACTACCACGGCCGCCGCCACCCGCGTTCCCGCAGGTCAGAGGACGGGGAGGGATCGGATGACTCGCCCTCTCGGTCGACGTCCCGCTCGCCTTCTCCTCCGGCCGATGGCGGGCACGGGCGCCAGGTCGCGTCGGGCCCCCCTCCCCTGGCTCCCCGCGGTCGGGTGGCCGAGTCCCCTGCCGCCAGCGACGCTTCCAGCGTGGGCTTGGTCGTCTGCCCCGCCTCCTCTCCACGCTCCCCCGTCTCCACGCTCCGGACGGGCCGATTCTGGAACTGGCTCTACTCCCTACGGGATCGGTGGTCCAGGACCCGACCTCGCCGCTCGCCGGGGGCGAGGAGGCCTTCCCCTCCTCCTCCCCTGGTGCCGCCCCCGTCGTCTCCCCCTCAGCCCCCCTGCCGTCCTCGGCCACGGCCCCCCTGCTGTCCCCGGTCCCGACCGGGGCCCGGATGGCTCTCGCCGACGACTCTGCTCCTCCGCCGTCATCCCCAACAACGCTTCAGCTTCTCCCCAACAACGCTTCAGCTTCCTCTACGACCCCGGCTCTTCAGCTTCTCCCCACTACGGTCTCTGGCCTGGAGGGGGAATCCCAGGTGACCACCCCCTGGTTGCCCCGCCTCCACCTCCACGCGTTGTGGCCTTCTCTCGGCGTGACCGTTCGGCCTCTTCTCCGGCGACTGCCTCGCGCCGGAGCGCTTGGTTGGACGCGGCGCGCCCGGAGGGGAGCCCAGCACTACCCATCCACGAGCGGGTGGAGCTTCGTGCCGCGGCACGGAACCTGGAGCCAGGTACCCCTTCAGTCCCCCCCCCCCTCAGTAGCTACTTGTTCCTTCTCTGCTCTTGAGTCGGTGCCTCTTGGAAACCTTGTGAAGATTGCGACTGATTCCGTGATTATCTTTAGGGGGGAGGTCGCCCCCCCTTAGTCCAGATCGCGGCCATTAGGGCGCGCGAGATCCTCGACGGGAAGCTAGCCGAGGCTAGAGCATCCCTGCTCTCGCCCCCTGGCTCGACGTCCGAGTCGGTGGCGCCCATGCCAGCCCCTCCTCGGACGATTGGTGGAATTCCCCCTCTGACTGCCTCTGAGCTTCGGGGTTGTACCCGCTCTCGGACTGCCGCTCTCCGCGCCCAAAGCGCATCTCGTGTCCTGGGGTCAAGCAGCCCCTCAATGGTTGCATGATGCGTGCCCTTTTCTGGAACATTCGCGGTTTCGGCCATGACGGCCACCGCCGCCAACTCATCGAGTACATTCGGGACGAACACATTGATATTGTGGCCATTCAGGAGACCATGCGTACAGATTTCTCCCTCCCTGAGCTTGACCACCTTAGCTCCCACCTTTTCTCCTGGCATTGGCTCCTTCTAGTGGGACCGCGGGCCACTCCGGTGGCATCCTGCTAGGTGTGAAGGATGCCACCTTCGAGGTGGGCAGTATGGACCGGGGTCAGTTCTTTGTTAGCATGGAGATTTTTGAGTGCTCCATTAACTTCAAGTGGGAGGTCATTATTGTCTACGGCCCCACCAATCATAGCAGATCCGCCTCCTTCCTCGAGGAGCTCAACAGGAAGGTGTCGGCTGCCTCTTTACCGGTTGTGGTGGGGGTGATTTTAATCTCCTTAGGTGCGTGGAAGACAAGAGCAATGCTAACATCAACTTTGCTCTGATGCAAATGTTCAACGATTGCATTGCTGATCTTGGCCTCCGTGAGATTGACCGGGTTGGTGCCAGGTTCACCTAGACCAATCGCCAGGCAGCTCCGACCCAGTCCGTCCTGGACCAGGTCCTAGTTTCTCTAGAATGGGACCTCCGTTGCTCCCTTGCCTCCCTCCGGGCCATCACCCGGATTGGCTCCGATCACGCCCCCCTCCTCTCTTCCGCCGATGAGCGCCCACCGCTTCCCCCCCCCCCCCCCCGATTCCGGTTTGAGACTTTTTGGTTGTCCCAAGCGGGCTTCATCGACGCGGTCAGTGCGCGTTGGTTGGAGACTCGCGCCCTCGCACGGACTCCTTCTCGCCCTTCCTTCGCTGTCGACTCTTGGCACACCTGTGCCAAACGAGGCAGGCAGTTCATGAAGGGGTGGGGCGCCAACCTGGGGCGCGACCTCCGCGAGCATAAGAAGGCCCTGCTGTCTGCGATCCAAGCCCTGGACTTGCGCGCTGACACTACCGGCCTCTCTCCCAAGGAGTGGCTTTCCCGCTACGACTTGGAAGATCAGCTCTCTGTCATCTACACTGATGAAGAGGCCTACTGGCGGTTGCGTGGTGCTCAGAAATGGGTCTTGAAGGGCGATGCGAATATGGCTTACTTTCAGGCCATTGCTAATGGTCGTCGTGGGCGCAACACCATCCCCCTCCTTTGGGATGACCTGACCCTCCTGCAGTCCCCCCGAGACATTAGGTCCCACGTCGACGGCTTCTATAGGGCCCTGTTCATGGCCGCTCCTCGGAGCAGCCTATATTTGGCTCTTGACTGCTGGTCCCGTCGCCAGCTTATCACCGAACCTGAGAACGCCGCCCTATTGGCCCCCTTCTCAGAGGCGGAGGTCTGGGCCGCCATCAAAGGCATGAATCCTACCTCGGCCCCTGGCCCTGATGGCCTTCCAGTCAAGTTCTTCAAAAGCTTCTGGAACATGATCAAGCCGGAGGTCATGGCCCTCTTCGATGAGTTCTACGTTGGGTCCATCGATCTCGGGCGCCTTAATTACGGGACTATATCGCTCATCCCCAAGGTCCCTGGCGCTTGTGACATCCGTCAGTTTCGCCCAATTACAGTGATCAACGTGATCTTTTGGATTCTGGCAAAAGTGTTCGCCAATAGGGTGACCCTGCTCGCGGACCAAATTACTCACCCCAACCAATCGGCATTCATCCAAGGCCATTATATTCTGGATGGGTTGCTGGTCCTTCAAGAAGTCCTGCATGAGGTCTGTTCCAAACACCTCAAGGCGGTCTTCCTAAAGATCGATTTCCATAAGGCCTATGACATTGTTAGCTGGCCCTTCCTTCGGGAAGTTCTCCTGTGAAAAGGCTTTGATGACCGCTGGGTGACGCGGGTTATGCAAACGGTCTCGTGTGGACACACTGCTGTCAACATCAATGGGGAGATCGGTCCCTACTTCCCCACTTTCTATGGGGTGAGGCAGGGCGACCCATTCTCCCCATTCATGTTTAACATGGTGGTCGATGCTCTTGCGGCCATTTTGGATAAGGCTAAGGCCGCGGGTCACATTAGAGGTATCACCCCCCACTTGACGGGGGGTGTTGGCATCTCCTTGCTCCAGTACGCTGACAACACCATCATCATGGTCGAAGGCTCGAATACGGACATCGCTAGCCTTAAATTTCTCCTCCTCTGCTTCCAACAAATGTCTGGCCTTAAGATCAATTTCGACAAGAGTGATGTGATGGTGATGGGCTATTCTCCGGCTGAGGCACTTGACATTGCCAACCACATCAACTACCGCCTGGGCTCCTTCCCAACGACCTACCTGGGAACGCCCATTAGTGACTCTCGGCTTACTGTGGTGGACCTTCGCCCTGTGGTGACCAAGTTGCAAACGCGCATTGAGCCTTGGCAAGGTCGATGGCTCTCGAAGGCGGCCCGGACGATCCTCATCAACTCCTCGCTCTCTAGTCTCCTCCTATTCCTTATGAGCTTCTACAGCCTCCACGAGACCCTCCATCACGAGATCGCCAAAATCCAGTCGCGCTTCTATTGGGTTGGGGACAATAACAAATAGAAGTATCATATGGTTAGCTGGCCCGACATCTGCAAGCCCCGAGAGCAGGGAGGCCTTGGCATCATGTGCTCGAAGCGCATGAACATTGCCCTCCTCTCCCGCTGGCTACGGCGCATTTCACAAGGGCATGGAGGTCTGTAGTTAGATATCATCCGAAATAAATACTTGCGTGGCCAGCCTCTGGCCTTCTGCCAACGTTCGGGTGGATCCCAGTTCTGGCAATTGGTCATCCAACTGCTCCCCGTCCTCCGCATTGGGACTTCCATCTCGGTCGGCTCGGGCTCAGCGACCTTGTTCTGGTTTGACCGCTGGGCGTGGGGACGCTCCTTTCGCAGCCCGCTTTCCTTACCTCTTCTCCATCGTCGTCGTCCCTACAATCTTAGTTCAGCAGGCCCTTATTGACTTAGGGCGCCTCGCATTCCGGAGGCCATTTGGGCCTCTAGAAGTGGCCACGTGGCATGAACTTCTTGATTGTATTGCTCTCCATGAACCGTTGGTTGATGCGGGCCCGGATGAGGTTCGTTGGCGCCTCGAGACCTCGAGACAATTCTCCACCAAGTCCCTTTACGCGGCTATTGCCCCATCCTCCGCCCCGCCTCCCCTCCAGGCGGTATGGTCCATTCGCCTGCCCCTCAAAATCCGCATCTTCATGTGGCAATGGATTCGTGGCAGGCTGCCATCTGGAGTTGAGGTCCGCAAGCACAACGGCCCGGGCTCCGGCCTCTGCCCCCTCTGTGTTACCCCCGAAAACTCGAACCACATCTTATTCTCCTGCGTGTCTGCTCAGTTTGTTTGGAGCTGCTTTAGAGAGGCGGTTGGTGGGGATTGGTGCCACTCCAACTTCCCCAACCTCTTCGCCGAGCTTCAGGCCTCGCCATCGCCATCTCGCCACATTAGGTGGCTTGAGATTGGGGCCCTTGCATGGACGCTCTGGACTATTTGCCATAAGCTTGTGATTCGGCGCTCCCCTCTTCGACGCTCTACTGACGCTCTCTTCAAATTGTCTGGTTACTTGCAGCTCTGGCGGCCGCTTAGCCGCCCTTAAGACCTGGACGCCATCTCCGCCTTCATCGCTGATCTTCGCTCGATGGCCGTCCGCCTGTCGCCGCCTCCGCCGCCGCCTCCACCTGAGCCTGATTAGTAGTGTGTTTGTTCCCCGGCCTTAGCCCCGGCTGAGCCTATCTTTTATGTCGTGTGTGTTTTGGGCTTGTTGAGCTGTGTCCTCAGCAGTACCTACGAATTTCTATGTTGTGCGTCTAGGGTGTGTGTGTGTCTGAACTAGTCCTTGTATGTGCTCTTGATGGTTTGCTTTATTTATAAAGCGGGGCGAAAGCCTTTTTCGGTAGTGTGAGTCTAGTCTTGCTATATGCATGTCATTGCGGGGAGCACTTGTTTCCCTGCATGTAATCTATAAGTGTGCAGGGTGCACAGCACCGGAGCACTTCCTTTGTCAAAATTGCCCGTCACCGCAGTTTGGATCTAGTGTTGGGTGAAACAGTGAAACGCGGCGGATCGTGAGTGCTATTTTTCTTCCTAGTAACAAATGTCGTATACATCTTGGATTGTCTAGTTGTCGCATATTTGTTTAGTTAATTTATTAAAAGTTCCTACCAAGAATTTGTTGCAAACTAAGATCTGGATTCATCACTAATTCTTACTCCCTCCATTCGGAAAAATGTGATGTGGTTTTAGTTCAACTAGTTTTTAAAACCTGGAGTGATGTCTGCTTATAGTTGTTAACAGGGCTGATTTGCGCCACTGACCTTGTTGTAACCATGCCCACCTATCATTACCGCGGGAAGAGAACTTTAAGCAGTTCAGACAATGGGGATGCTCCACCCTGAGAACTTTTAGACTCCTGGAGATTAGAACAAGTTCAATGTCTTCTCTTCCTCTTGGAGGAGGAAGATGAAGTAGAATATCTTGGAAGAATAATAAAAGATGAGGGGGGTTAGCATGGTAACAATGGTGTTGCTGTACATGGTGGTGGTGCCACTGTTGTAGCTGGCCTTGTACCTCTTCCTCGCGAGCCTTGCTCCGGTGCACCCCCTAACTCAATTTCCTAGGGGTATTCTTGACCCCCGCCATCTATTTTTTTCTCCGGCTCGCCGCTGCCCATATCCAAGCCCCGTAGCCCATATCCAAGCCCCGTATAACCCGTATGACCCATACGTATGTATACGGTGACATCCCGAAAAAAAAGGATGACACGACCCCACGACCAAGTAGGACTTGCCGACGGCCGATCCATCAATCACGCAGCTCAATCAATCACGTAGCTCCATCATTCACGTAGCTCCTCCATCATTCTGGTGAGGTTCTTTAGGAATATCGGCGGCGGCGATCTTATCGCCCGCGATCTCGTCCGACAGCGCGCGCGGCACCGTCGTCAACCTCCAGCGCTCGCAGGTACCGCATCTCGTTTCCTCACGTTTGTCTCGCTCGCGGCAGCATCAAACGAACTGCCGCTGTTTTCGTCGTAGTGGTTAACCTAGCTGGCGGGTAACCTAGCTTTCTGGCGGTCCAGGCCATCGCAGATCTTGTTCTGATAGTGCTGCTCGTCATGATATACACAATGATCACGCGGGCTAAAGTGGGTTTCTTCTTTCTAGGGTTAACCTAGCATCGGTTGCCGTCGGTTGTGTGCACGACGGATCCGTTATTTGATGCGGCGGCTTAACTAGGTATCCGGCGATCCAAAGTAATCACGACTGGTGCCGTGGGCTAGGAATCCGGCGGCGCATGTTATCACGGGTAGCGCAGCTTCTCGCGATCCAAAGTGATCACGTACTGGATTCGTGGGACGTACCTTAACGCCGCTCGGTGTGGAGAGCGGGAGGATCCATGGTTGATCAGAGGTCGTTGGCGTCGGTTGTGTGCACGATCTGAATGCCCTCAGTTGGGGCGTTCTCCAGTTGGGGAAGTTTATTTAACATCCGTGATCGTGCGCTAGGTGTTGTATATGTCAGCATTGATAATGTTTGCACATGCGATGCTACATATTAATTGTTGTAGGAAATGGCGGACGATGAGTTAACTGATATGATGTATGACATGGAGTTTGGAGAAGTGATGAAAGACTGGATAGAAGATTGGTCAGATGATGAAAATTCATATCGTGGAGATAGGTCAAAGAATAGGAACGTATTGGAAGATCTTAATGTGAGTCGCATTATCATGTTGTAATTTTTGGTGGCATCCGACAATATTATATTTTGAAAATTAATAGACGGATGAACATGATGATGGTCAGGAAAACAATGAGCATGATGATGGTGAGGAAAACAACTCGGAGATCTCGAATGAGGATTACATTAGTCAAGTATGGAAGTGGAATTTTTTGTTGGCATTCATGCAAGTTGAATAAATCCTGGAATATTATATTATAAGTACTTATGTATTTGTGTTATATTTTTCAGCTCATTTCCGAATGTCATATTGTGTACGACTATTACGGTGAATCCGACGTGGAGACAGGCCTTGATGTCAAATCATTAGCTGCACCTAATTCTGGGGAGTCGCAATCGTCGGTCATCATGAGTGAGGTATGTATGTAATGAATGTTGTATGGAAGTAATGTTATGCCATAGAAAACTGTTTTCATGGCTATGTTATGATTGTGTAGGTGACAGAAGTTGAGGGGGAAAAGAATGTCCAAGATACTGCTAGTGCAGATGATAAGAGGGATATGTTCATGCAGATAATACAAAAGACTTTTACGTCTCATGAGGCTGCGTATGATTTCTACAACAGCTATGCTAGAGAAAATGGTTTCAGCATTAGAAAGAATAGGGTCAGGTATACCAAAACCGAGTCACGTCAAATGCATTATAGGCGGTTTGTTTGTTCCAGACAAGGAAAACGTGATAGAAGGTTGCTAACCAAGGAAGGACACAGCCGTAGGCTCAGACCCGAGACACGCTGCCACTGCGAAGCGCACCTGACCGTGAAGTTTGACCAAAAGCGTGGGGTTTGGTATGTTGATAGTTTTGAGGACAAGCATAGCCATATCTTGGCAGGACCGGACGAAGCTGCTTTCAAAAGGTGATGCTGCCACAGTCATAGGCATCATGGCCAGTAGGAAACAGAGGGATCCTAGCTTCTTTTTTGAGTACAAGCTAGACAAGAAAGGACATATGAATAGGATGTTCTGGTGTGACCCCAGTCTCGTCATGACTATGAGGACTTCGGCGATGTGCTTGTATTTGACAGCACGTACAAGATGAACCGGTATGGTATGCCATTCATACCCTTTGTTGGTCTTAACCATCACCGGAAGACCACTGTTTTTGCTTGTGCCATAGTTTCGGACGAGCCCGAAGAGACATATGTGTGGCTGCTGGAGACTTTTTTGAGGTCCTTGTGTCAAAAGATGCCGAAGAGTGTTATCACAGACGTCGACGCTGCGATGATCAAGGCAATTCGCCAAGTCTTGCCAGACGTGTGGCACCGTATATGTACGTGGCATATAGAAAAAAATATGAAGATTCACCTCAGTCGCAAGTCCTTGAAGGAATTCCGAACTCTTCTGTACTACAGCACATCCACGCCCACGTTTGAGGAGAGATGGCACACGTTTTCCAAAAGATGGTTGTCGGAAAAAACAGTAACATGGTTGAGACGGATGTATAAGAAGAGGAGACTGTGGGCCGCGTCTTATCTGACAGAGGATTTTTGGCTTGGCATGAAAAGCAACCAGAGGAGTGAAAGTCTAAACTCATGCCTTCACCTCCACCTAGACGGTGAAATGACCCTGGTGGATATGATTTTGCACTATGAGAACGTCGTTGTACGTATCTATGAGAATGAGGCACGAGATGATTGCACGGCCTCAGAGAGTGTACCGGTGGCAGTTACTAGCTCGAGGGAACTTGAGATAGCTGCTTCTCACGTCTTCACTCCAGCAAACTTCTATATGTTGCAAGCTGATCTTAGGAAAATTGGCGGCATGGAGATTGTAGAAATAAAGCTCGGAGACGGATCACAGCAGTACATCATGGCCTGGAAAAATAACCGTAAGAGCCGTTTTTGGGTGGAGTACACTCCAGTAAATTCCGCAGAAACTATAAGGTGCAGCTCATTTCCGAATGTCATAATGCGTACGACTATTACGGTGAATCTGATGCAGAGACAGGCCTTGATGTCGAATCATTAGCTGCACCTGATTTTGGGGAGTCGCAATCGTCGGTCATCATGAGTGAGGTATGTATGTAATGAATGTTGTATGGAAGTAATGTTATACCATAGAAAACTGTTTTCATGGCTATGTTATGATTGTGTAGGCGACAGAAGTTGAGGGGAAAAAGAATGTCCAAGATACTGCTAGTGCAGATGATAAGAGGGATATGTTCATGCAGATAATACAAAAGACTTTTACGTCTCATGAGGCTGCGTATGATTTCTACAACAGCTATGCTAGAGAAAATGGTTTCAGCATTAGAAAGAATAGGGTCAGGTATACCAAAACCGAGTCACGTCAAATGCGTTAATGCTTTATAGGCAGTTTGTTTGTTCCAGACAAGGAAAACGTGATAGAAGGTCGCTAACCAAGGAAGGAAATAGCCGTAGGCTTAGACCCGAGACACGCTGCCACTGCAAAGCGCACCTGACCGTGAAGTTTGACCAAAAGCGTGGTGTTTGGTATGTTGATAGTTTTGAGGACAAGCATAGCCATATCTTGGCAGGACCGGACGAAGCTGCTTTCAAAAGGTGATGCTGCCACAGTCATAGGCATCATGGCCAGTAGGAAACAGAGGGATCCTAGCTTCTTTTTTGAGTACAAGCTAGACAAGAAAGGACATATGAATAGGATGTTCTGGTGTGACCCCAGTCTCGTCATGACTGTGAGGACTTCGGCGACGTGCTTGTATTTGACAGCACGTACAAGATGAACCGGTATGGTATGCCATTCATACCCTTTGTTGGTCTTAACCATCACCGGAAGACCACTGTTTTTGCTTGTGCCATAGTTTCGGACGAGACCGAAGAGACATATGTGTGGCCGCTGGAGACTTTTTTGAGGTCCATGTGTCAAAAGATGCCGAAGAGTGTTATCAAAGATGCCGACGTTGCGATGATCAAGGCAATTCGCCAAGTCTTGCCAGACGTGTGGCATCGTATATGTACGTGGCATATAGAAAAAAATATGAAGATTCACCTCAGTCACAAGTCCTTGAAGGAATTCCGAACTCTTCTGTACTACAGCAGGTCCACGCCCACGTTTGAGGAGAGATGGCACGCGTTTTCCAAAAGATGGCTGTCGGAAAAAACAGTAACATGGTTGAGACGGATGTATAAGAAGAGGAGACTGTGGGCCGCGTCTTATCTGACAGAGGATTTTTGTCTTGGCATGAAAAGCAACCAGAGGAGTGAAAGTCTAAACTCATGCCTTCACCTCCACCTAGACGGTGAAATGACCCTGGTGGATATGATTTTGCACTATGAGAACGCCGTTGTACGTATCTATGAGAATGAGGCACGAGATGATTGCACGGCCTCAGAGAGTGTACCGGTGGCAGTTACTAGCTCGAGGGAACTTGAGATAGCTGCTTCTCACGTCTTCACTCTAGCAAACTTCTATATGTTGCAAGCTGATCTTAGGAAAATTGGCGGCATGGAGATTGTAGAAATAAAGCTCGGAGACGGATCACAGCAGTACATCATGGCCTGGAAAAATAACCGGAAGAGCCATTTTTGGGTGGAGTACACTCCAGTAAATTCCGCAGAAACTATAAGGTGCAGCTCATTTCCGAATGTCATAATGCGTACGACTATTACGGTGAATCTGATGCAGAGACAGGCCTTGATGTCGAATCATTAGCTGCACCTGATTTTGGGGAGTCGCAATCGTCGGTCATCATGAGTGAGGTATGTATGTAATGAATGTTGTATGGAAGTAATGTTATACCATAGAAAACTGTTTTCATGGCTATGTTATGATTGTGTAGGTGACAGAAGTTGAGGGGAAAAAGAATGTCCAAGATACTGCTAGTGCAGATGATAAGAGGGATATGTTCATGCAGATAATACAAAAGACTTTTACGTCTCATGAGGCTGCGTATGATTTCTACAACAGCTATGCTAGAGAAAATGGTTTCAGCATTAGAAAGAATAGGGTCAGGTATACCAAAACCGAGTCACGTCAAATGCGTTAATGCTTTATAGGCAGTTTGTTTGTTCCAGACAAGGAAAACGTGATAGAAGGTTGCTAACCAAGGAAGGACATAGTCGTAGGCTTAGACCCGAGACACGCTGCCACTGCGAAGCGCACCTGACCGTGAAGTTTGACCAAAAGCGTGGGGTTTGGTATGTTGATAGTTTTGAGGACAAGCATAGCCATATCTTGGCAGGACCGGACGAAGCTGCTTTCAAAAGGTGATGCTGCCACAGTCGTAGGCATCATGGCCAGTAGGAAACAGAGGGATCCTAGCTTCTTTTTTGAGTACAAGCTAGACAAGAAAGGACATATGAATAGGATGTTCTGGTGTGACCCCAGTCTCGTCATGACTGTGAGGACTTCGGCGACGTGCTTGTATTTGACAGCACGTACAAGATGAACCGGTATGGTATGCCATTCATACCCTTTGTTGGTCTTAACCATCACCGGAAGACCACTGTTTTTGCTTGTGCCATAGTTTCGGACGAGACCGAAGAGACATATGTGTGGCTGCTGGAGACTTTTTTGAGGTCCATGTGTCAAAAGATGCCGAAGAGTGTTACCACAGATGCCGACGTTGCGATGATCAAGGCAATTCGCCAAGTCTTGCCAGACGTGTGGCATCGTATATGTACGTGGCATATAGAAAAAAATATGAAGATTCACCTCAGTCACAAGTCCTTGAAGGAATTCCGAACTCTTCTGTACTACAGCACGTCCACGCCCACGTTTGAGGAGAGATGGCACGCGTTTTCCAAAAGATGGCTGTCGGAAAAAACAGTAACATGGTTGAGATGGATGTATAAGAAGAGGAGACTGTGGGCTGCGTCTTATCTAACAGAGGATTTTTGTCTTGGCATGAAAAGCAACCAGAGGAGTGAAAGTCTAAACTCATGCCTTCACCTCCACCTAGACGGTGAAATGACCCTGGTGGATATGATTTTGCACTATGAGAACGCCGTTGTACGTATCTATGAGAATGAGGCATGAGATGATTGCACGGCCTCAGAGAGTGTACCGGTGGCAGTTACTAGCTCGAGGGAACTTGAGATAGCTGCTTCTCACGTCTTCACTCTAGCAAACTTCTATATGTTGCAAGCTGATCTTAGGAAAATTGGCGGCATGGAGATTGTAGAAATAAAGCTCGGAGACGGATCACAGCAGTACATCATGGCCTGGAAAAATAACCGGAAGAGCCATTTTTGGGTGGAGTACACTCCAGTAAATTCCGCAGAAACTATAAGGTGCAGCTCATTTCCGAATGTCATAATGCGTACGACTATTACGGTGAATCTGATGCAGAGACAGGCCTTGATGTCGAATCATTAGCTGCACCTGATTCTGGGGAGTCGCAATCGTCGGTCATCATGAGTGAGGTATGTATGTAATGAATGTTGTATGGAAGTAATGTTATACCATAGAAAACTGTTTTCATGGCTATGTTATGATTGTGTAGGTGACAGAAGTTGAGGGGAAAAAGAATGTCCAAGATACTGCTAGTGCAGATGATAAGAGGGATATGTTCATGCAGATAATACAAAAGACTTTTACGTCTCATGAGGCTGCGTATGATTTCTACAACAGCTATGCTAGAGAAAATGGTTTCAGCATTAGAAAGAATAGGGTCAGGTATACCAAAACCGAGTCACGTCAAATGCGTTAATGCTTTATAGGCAGTTTGTTTGTTCCAGACAAGGAAAACATGATAGAAGGTTGCTAACCAAGGAAGGACATAGTCGTAGGCTTAGACCCGAGACACGCTGCCACTGCGAAGCGCACCTAACCGTGAAGTTTGACCAAAAGCATGGGGTTTGGTATGTTGATAGTTTTGAGGACAAGCATAGCCATATCTTGGCAGGACCGGACGAAGTTTCTTTCAAAAGGTGATGCTGCCGCAGTCATAGGCATCATGGCCAGTAGGAAACATAGGGATCCTAGCTTCTTTTTTGAGTACAAGCTAGACAAGAAAGGACATATGAATAGGATGTTCTGGTGTGACTCCCAGTCTCATCATGTCTATGAGGACTTTGGCGACGTGCTTGTATTTGACAGCACGTACAAGATGAACCGGTATGGTATGCCATTCATACCCTTTGTTGGTCTTAACCATCACCGGAAAACCACTGTTTTTGCTCGTGCCATAGTTTCGTACGAGACCGAAGAGACATATGTGTGGCTGCTGGAGACTTTTTTGAGGTCCATGTGTCAAAAGATGCCGAAGAGTGTTATCACGGACGCCGACGCTGCGATGATCAAGGCAATTCGCCAAGTCTTGCCAGACGTGTGGCACCATATATGTACGTGGCATATAGAAAAAATATGAAGATTCACCTTAGTCACAAGTCCTTGAAGGAGTTCTGAAGTCTTCTATACTACAGCACGTCCACGGCCACGTTTGAGGAGAGATGGCACGCGTTTTCCAAAAGATGGTTGTCGGAAAAAACAGTAACATGGTTGAGACGGATGTATAAGAAGAGGAGACTATGGGCCGCGGCTTATCTGACAGAGGGTTTTTGGCTTGGCATGAAAAGCAACGAGAGGAGTGAAAGTCTAAACTCATGCCTTCACCTCCACCTAGACAGTGAAATGACCCTGGTGGATATGATTTTACACTATGAGAACGCCGTTGTACGTATCCGTGAGAATGAGGCACGAGATGATTGCACGGCCTCATAGAGTGTAACGGTGGCAGTTACTAGCTTGACGGAACTTGAGATAGCTGCTTCTCACGTCTTCACTCCAGCAAACTTCTATATGTTGCAAGCTGATCTTAGGAAAATTGGCGGCATGGAGATTGTAGAAATAAAGCTCGGAGACGGATCACAGCAGTACATCGTGGCCTGAAAGAATAACTGAAAGAGCCGTTTTTGGGTGGAGTACACTCCAGTAAATTCCGCAGAAACTATAAGGTGCAGCTGCAGAAGAATGATTCGAAAGGGTCTACCTTGCAAGCACATATTCCATGTACTGAAGTACTTGAATATATCTGAAATACCAAAGTGTTTAGTTCTTGTGCGGTTCACGAAAGACGCAAGGTTGGGACTGCCCGCGAGGCGCACAAGTGATCTGTTGGGATTTGGATGGACTGGAGCAGCTGAAAGAATGAAATATAGCCAGGTCAGTGTGTTTGCTTCAGAAGCTATGCATGTAGCATGCAAAAACCCAGCTTTGTGGGATTAGTTACAGGAGAGTTTGAAGACCGTGATAGCTAAGAGCCATGAGTATGATCAGCTAAAGGAAAATTTGAGTAAGAAAACGGCTGATCTTAGTACTTGTGCAATTGAATATGTAGACGATGGTGAAGACAACATAGTTGAAGTTCAAGATCCTATTAAAGTATCAAAGAAAGGTGCAACTAAGGTAGATGAGAACCGCCCTATGTCGAAAAATGGTAGGCCACTTTCGTACGACGAGATCAGAATCAGGTGCGGTGCATGCAAATTGCTAGGGCACACTAAACGCAGCAAGAAATGCAAACTAAATAAGAAGTAAGTTTGTGTACGCATTGTAGGTTATAATTGTTTTTAATTTGTCATTCATTAACTTATCCTGTTATCGTGTGCAGAAGCGTGGTGGGCGAAGAAGAGTAGAACAGTTGCTAGAGTTATGTTAGGATGAATCCAGTGATCTAATAGTGAGGTGTTTACAATGTGTTACTGCATACATGATACATGATATATAATATTGCAAGAGGCCAGTACCTTGAGATAGTGCTTGTAGCATATATGGACTAAACAGGAGGCGGTCACTAGGGAATTTAATCATGGAAAATGGATAGCATTTTAGCCATTGTAATGATGTCATCTTTTGTGTTGTCCACTCAAATTATATTATATTAGAAAACTAGACGATACCGGGCATGTTGTTGCGGGAATGTTTTGCAATATATTCATAGAGAAATGGTTACGTGTAACATGTATATGTTGTTGCGGGAATCTTTTGTTTGCATGTTGTAGTGGACCTTTCTCCATACATGTTGAATGACGAGGTGGCAAACTTGCATGTTAAGAGAAATAGGTTATTGGTGGCTAGTTGTTTATATATAGAAGATGTAATTATGTGTGGTAATAATTAATTTTTTTCACTCCTTTGGTTCAGCACCATTTAGATATGGAAGATACCAGCTCACGTTGGTCTATAGTATAGACTTCGTACCAAAAACCCACCATTTTCACCTCATAAAGAAAAGAAAAACCCACCATTTTAGGGCTTGTAGTGTAACTCGGGCCGCTTGTCGCGATGACGTGGAGGGGGGTGACGAATGTCGTTAGACGGCACGACACATGGCTGCTCCCATTGCCGAGCCCATTTAACAATTTTTATTTTGATTACAGCCCGTTTAAATGGGCCGCGCTGGCCACCTGGTCGGGGCGGTTCTTCCCTCACGATCTCCACGCGCGTTCTATCTATCCACTGCGACCGCCGCCGCCGCTGCCACCGATCCACGTCTTGCCGCCGGTCATGTTACGCCATGGTTTCGTGGAGCGACGAGTCGAGCTCTTCTTCGGATGGCGAATCCGTGACTAGCCTGCAGGTACGCTCCTACTATATAATCTCCAGATAGTGCTAGGCTTAGGGTTAGGGTTCTTCATTTCCGGTATTTAACGCAGGGCGTTGATTTGTGCATTATCTCTGTTGTTTCGTTTAGCTTCCTATGACTATCCCGTGTTATGAATGGAGTGGCATTGCTCACGATCTGCCTTCTCGTTGTCTGCATCGAGAACCTTGCGTCAGGCTAGTTGCTTTTGATTCCTTGGACACTGGCAGACGTTTTCTTGCCTGTGGTCAGAAGGTATGTTGTTCCGTACTATAAATATATGTTTACATTACCTCATGCTCGACTTACTTCGCAGTAATCCATTGATCTGCCAAAAATTGCATGCAATTTAAATTAATTTGTGCATTTACAAATTCTGTATTTATGTTGTCTTTTTCATGGTCTAATATTTGTTTTAGCATATAATAGCATATACTTGTAGTTAATTGGGGCCTAATAGCATATACTTGTATTTATGTTTTCTATATCATTGCATGCTACATTTTGTGTTTATATGATTGAGACCATATTTTTACTGCATTGCATGTAATTGTATTGCATTTGTGCATATATGATTGAGACCATATTTTTTCATACTGTAGGACGAAGTGAAATGTAACCATGTGGAATGGGTAGACCTGGAGTGGTCAGTGGCTATGAAGTTCTGCCTGAGAGAACTGTGGAGCATGTATGATGAGAAGTTGAGACAGAATATTAAGAATGCTGAAGACAAATGCATGTTAATTGGAGAAAAGAGGAGGACGGAGGAAGAGCTGAGATTTTTCAAAATGGACTTTGCTAAACTGGTGCCCGATAAGGAGGATGCTCTCACGCAGTTGGGCAATGCAAGATTGTCACTTAGCGATCTCAAAGAGGAGCTGGAGAAGAATAAGATGGCAGACCATGGTTGTGCCAATCTACATCAGGTCCTGAGGGTAAAGGCTGAGAAAGAGCGGGACCGGGTGGTGCTAGAGAGAGACCAAGTGATGAGAGAGAGGGACCAACTGAAGCAAGAGAAGAAAAAACTGGAGTATATTATTGCAGATTTTCTCAAACAGAAACATGGGTACGTTGATAAGATCAAGAAGCTGAAGGAGATTTGTGATGAATTTTAAGTATGTTTTGTGGTTTATTGTTGAACTGAATGATCAAGTCCTATCTGCATTGTGGCCAGTTCATTTGTGTAAGGTCTAAGTATATTATATTAACCAATAAATTATATCACTTTTGAAATAGTTTGCTCTTGTTTGACCTGCATCCTAATGCGGGTTCTTGGCTAAGCACTGAAATTCTTTTGCCCCCACCGGAGCTCTAAATCATACTGATCAAGGGGGCGAAAGAGTAGTTGATCATGTGATTGATGGTGCTACTGATCCTGATCTTCATGATGTAGAAAAGGAAATGGCTAACAAAAATGTAGCAAAAAAGAACTTTGCAACGTGATTTGAAGCAACAGATAACGCCAAGGGAGTCTGGCGCAAGACACGAGGAAGATCCACCTGCGGACGCCGATCCCGAGAGATCCAGCGGCAATCATGCGCACGGGATCCCAGGCGGATCTGCCTACTCCACCAACCGCAGGATCCACGGGTGGCCCGTCTGCGTCCGACACGCGGGCTGTCTCCACCGAGCGGTCGGGCGGGTCCGGACCTGGCGCGTCGCCCCGCGCCAACTGTCGCTCGTCGACTGGGTCACCCGCGCGGGTACCGGATCTGTCATTGTCTCGGGCGTGGGATCCCACACCGGATGGCACGACAGTCGAGGTTGATTCTCAGGCAAACAAAAAGGAATTTATCATATTTTTTTCTTATTGTTGAATAATGCCAAATCAAATCAAAAAATATGCAAAAGTAAGAAGGAAATGAATTACTCTTCCATGGAAGAAAAGAATGAACACAGCAGCAAAAGACATTAAGGTAGAACAAATGAAGGGAAGCAAAAATTTATTGGTACGAAACGTATAGTCTGACTATATTACACATACACAAGTATGTGTGAGCGACCAAAAATCCACACAAAATCCATGGTATCGTGCTTATTACATGAATGATTGAAAATCAAAGTTGTCCATGCCGGGAAACGTGCTTCCGGACTTAAAACAAACGACTAAAACTAGAATCTTGAATCATGTATGGTGTCTTCACGCCTTGCTTTTCTTTGCGATGTCGCGGATTTTGTTCTTCACACATTCGAGCGTGTTGGTAGGTGAGAGAACCAACTCAGCGACGAGACGCCTTCTCCTTGCATTAACCGTGGCCTTGTCACAGCCCTAGATTAGCCCTGTTGTCTTGCTTGATATTCATGTCATCATGTCTAAATTTAAATGAAATTTGAATTGAGGAATTTTCAAAGCCTCAGAAACCTTTTAAAAATGATCAACATTGAAATCTTCTCAAAGAAGTCCAAGAAAATGTTCCTCTTAGTCTCTGAAAATATTGCAAAGAGGTAAAACTCAAAACAATATTTTTGGTATCTCAGAGTTAATATTTGGGCCTTTGAATTAAATAAATAACTATTTGCATTGGATATATATTTCTTAATTAATTAATATATGTCCAATAATCCTGATCTTTGATGAAGGGCTTTGGAATAATCCTACTAGTCCCTACCATAATTATCAGAAGCAATAAAAATGATTTAGTGTCTAAAACTAAATCAAAACAAACTACAGAAAATAGAAAACAGAATTAAATAGAAATAAGAGAGAGAGAGAAGGACTTACCTGACGCTTACCTGAGGCCCACTCACCTGGTGGCCCAGCAGAATCAGCCCAGCCCACCAGGGGCGCCTTGGTCTTCTTCCACCTCTGCCAGTAGGCAGAGGCGTGTCGACGCCAGCGCGCCCGAAGCCTCCACCTCCTCCCTCCCAGCCTGCCTGGCTCCTCCTCGACGCCCCGGTGACGCCACGCGCCTCCCCGACCCCCTCTCACTTCTCCCTCGCTCTCTGGACCTCCCTCCCCCTCGCTCCTCTGCTTCCCCCCCCCCATGACCGAGAGCCTCCGCCGACGTCGCTCGCAACCACTGTGGCCACCGGCCACCCCTCGCCCTGTTGATAAGCCCAGAAGAACCGCCATCGTCTCCTGCATCGTCTACGCCAGCCCGTTCGACTGCGGGAGCCCTGCATCGCCGCCCACGCCGTCTCCCCCATCTCCGGCCGCCCGAGATCGCCGGCGCCCGCTCGCCACCTCCGATATCTCCCCCGAGCCGCTGGGCCTCCAATCGACCCCCTGTAAGCCCCGCCATCATTCACCCCTACCCCCGTTCTCTTTTGCTCGCTCTGGCCGCCGATTCCATCAAGGCCGAAAACCACCACCGCGCGAGCTCGACTCCGGCAAAACCCCGGTGACCATTTGGTCACGGGCGTGCACCCATTGTGCTTTCCGCGACCCGTAGAGCCCCTCCAGCGCCTCGGCTCCCTCGTTTGTGAGCAGCAGCGCCGAACCCGACCGCACCCGAACTCCGGCCGCCGCCGATTTGGTCGCCGCCGTCGATCCCGACCACCGCAGCTGCTGCCGCCACCACCACTGGATGCGCGAGTCTTCCAGCTCGCTGTAGCCGCAAACCCCGAGCAAAACGGTGCCCTGTAGCGCCGTCCCGAGCAACTTCGGCGAGGTCTCGCCGTCGCCGTGGTCGCCGGCGTCACTTGCTGACGTGGCGTTGCCATTAGCGGCTAATCCCCCCCCCCCCAATTAGCACACTAACAGACACTGACAGCGGGCCCCGTAGCGGGTCAAAGCCCGAGTCAACGCGGGATTAGTTCCTGTGTCACTGACGTATGGACCCCACACGTCAGGTTTGACCTGGACCTGGCCGTTGACTCGCTGACGTCATGCTGGCGTCAGGCTGACGCAGTTAAATCATTTTCTGGATTTATTATTATTCAGGAAATTCCAGAAAATTGTATAAACTTCTAAAAATCATAGAAATTCAACCGTAACTCCAAATTAAATAATTTATATATGAAAAATTATCAGAAAAATTCAAGGAATCCATCTGTACTATTTTCATGCATGCTTGAACAATATTTGTCCTCTGTTTTGGACAAAACAAATAAAGGGCATTTAAATAGTCATATATGGAGTTGGATTTTGAATCATGTATTCAAACCAACTTCATTTAAATCATAGCTAGGTGCATTAGCCCAAAACACATTCATATTGCCATGTCATAGCATGCATCATATTGTGCATTGCATTGATTGTGTTCTTTCTTGTTTGCCGGTATTTGTCCCCTCTCGATAGACGTGTACCGGCGATGTGATCAATGACACCGATGAAGAGCTATATTATCTTCAGAAGTGCCAGGCAAGCAAAACCCCCTTGTTCATTCCGATACAATCCTACTCTCTCGCTCCTGCTCTCTTTTACTGCATTAGGACAACAACGATTCATCTGTTACTTGCTGCGGTAGCTGAACCCCTTTATCCTTTGCATGACCTGTCATTGCCACAGTAAATAGATGAAACCCACTAGCATGAGTAGGAGTTGTTTGAGCCCTGTTGTGCCTACTCATTCATGCTTGTTTGTCATGCCTGCTACTGCTTAGAGTTGAGTCAGGTCTGATTCATCGGGGATGAATCAGAGGTGTGTGAACATGTCCTACTGTGTGTGAGCTAAGTGTGTGAATACGATTTGGTAAAGGTAGCGGTGAGAGGCCATGTAGGAGTACATGGTGGGTTGTCTCATTGCAGCCGTCCTCAGGAACTGAGTTCTGTGTTTGTGATCCATGATTCAGCTACTACCACGCATTGGTCCCGAAACCAATGGACCCTCTCGGCTTCTTGATCACCCTTGTCCTCTGTCCAGGAGTTCAAGTAGTTTCTGGTGTTTGTAGTATGCTGGAGGCCATGGGCAGCGCTGACCGGAGGGGTGGGCTGTGATGCGGTAGGCACGTGGCCGGGTATACCGGGCGCCCGTTTGGTGTCACGGAACCCTGTTCACATCGTTTGGGGCTGTGAGCGAAACTCCGGCCGGATCTCCTCATGGATGGAACCCGAATAGGCGATAAACCTGGACTAGAGACTTGAGTGTTTAGGCAGGCCGTGGCCGACACCCACGTTGGGCTTCCGCTTGAAGGTTGCCGAGTACATGTCGTGTAAACGGCGGTAAGTGGTGAGAGCGTGTGTGAAGAAGTACACCCCTGCAGGGTTAACATCATCTATTCGAATAGCCGTGTCCGCGGAAAAGGACTTCTGGGTTGCTTATATCAGTTCATAGACAAGTGAAAGTGGATACTCTAAAATACGCAAGATAAGCGTGAGTGCTATGGATGGCGTTCTCGTAGGGAGACGAGAGCGGATCCATAGTGGTGTATTGATATGGTGAATATGTGGACTCGTGTGTGCCACCTCAAAAGAGTTGCTTGCAGTCGTAGTTAGGATAGCCACCGAGTCAAAGCTGGCTTGCTGCAGTTAAACCCCACCATCCCCTTTGTTGATAATGATGCATATATAGTTAGTTCTGATGTAAGTCTTGCTGGGTACATTTGTACTCACGTTGCTTAATTTATGTTTTTGCAGAGAGACTTCAGTCTCACTAGTAGTTCCGCTTGGACTTCGACGTTTAGCTTGTTACCTCAGCTACGATCTTGTGCCCTCGGCAGGATCTGGTAGATAGTCAGGCTTTCAAGCCTTTTTCATTTATAGATGTCTGTACTCAGACATGATAGTTTCCGCTTGTGTTTTGATTTGTATGCTCTGAATGATGGGTCGTGAGACCCCTGTTTGTAATATCCCGCTCCTCGGAGCCTAATGAATACTTGAGTTGTAGAGTCGTGTTGTGATGCCATGTTGTATTTGCGCATATCGAGCTTACTATGTGTATGTTATTGAAATGCTTGGTATGTGTGGGATCTGACTATCTAGTTGTTTATCTTTAGTAGCCTCTCTTACCGGGAAATGTCTCCTAGTGCTTCCACCGAGCCATGGTAGCTTGCTACTGCTCCGGAACACTTAGGCTGGCCGACATGTGTCCTTCTTCGTTCCTGTGTCTGTCCCTTCGGGGAAATGTCACGCGATGAATACCGGAGTCCTGTTAGCCCGCTACAGCCCGGTTCACCGGAGTCCTGCTAGCCCAGTGCTACAGCCTGGATTCACTCGCTGATGACCGACACGTTCGATGTTGGGTCATGGATGCCTGTCCCTGTAAGTTTGTGCCACTTTGGGTTTACGACTAGCCATGTCAGCCCGGGCTCCTTATCATATGGATGCTAGCGACACTATCATATACGTGTGCCAAAAGACGCAAACGGTCCCGGGCAAAGGTAAGGCGACACCCATGGGAATACCGTGCGTGAGGCCGCAAAGTGATATGAGGTGTTACATGCTAGATCGATGTGGCATTGAGTCGGGGTCCTGACAGCGTTGGTATCAGAGCTTGACTGCCTGTAGGATTACCAAGCCAAACTGGTCGAAGTTGATTCTAGAAATTCTTTAGTTATATAAGGGAATTGATTGTGGGATGGAACGTAAGGCTCTTTTTACTCCTTATACCTCATGGCCTTCTGATCTGAGTCATCATCTTCTCTTCTACGGGGATTAAGAACTAGGCTATCTCTTCTTTCTATCAGGATCACGTGTTACTAATCCGTAGACTTATAGATTGTTGGACTTAAGCCTCATTTCAGTTCCTATTACTTCCATATGTTAATTGTTGATCTCGAAACCTTGATATTGTGCTTCTGAGTGGTTATGCCACCATTTTTGTGAATGTCTCAAATCTTTTCTGAGCATTTACAGCCGTTATGCTGTCCGAGTCATCCCAGGTTTCTAAATAGTCTGATGCATTTGCAAAATCCTTTCCCTCTGGTTTCGATGTTCCTTTATGCCAGCTCAATCACACTAATTGTTGAGTTGAGGTATTCTATTGCCTTGGCATTTATGTTGGAGTTATTATTATGACCCTAGGTGTCTCAGGGGATCATCTAGTGGTCTAGCCATGATTTGTGTCCTAGTGTGATGATTCTGGCCTTTATTCTCGAAAGCATTCTGTGATGCTACTTAGTAGTAGGTATTCTACTCTTGGGTTTTGAACCCGAGATTCACTCTACTTACTTCATGTTGATAGTGTTGCTAGTTCCTTTAGGATATTAGTAACTTTTGCATTAGTCCTCGAGGTCCATGGTATTTTCCTTCTTCCAAATACTATGAACCATTTGTGGCAGTAGTTTGTTGAATCAAAAGATCACAATCGGAGTACTCTTGAGGAGTTCTCCATTCATAAATCGTGACTCTGCCAGTCCTACCTCTTTGCATGGGTTATCCGGAAGAAATATGTTGAACTTCGTTCGACATGCTAAACCATGCATCCCCAACTCAGAAAATCGTATGTTCCTTTGAGTTGTCCCTCTTTAGTTGTCTTCTGACCCTCGTCTATCAATTGATAGCCAAGTTGATGTTGTGCATTCGTGTTCACCGATGCTCGTTATTCTTGTGGTCCGTCAAGCCGTTCTAGTTCAGAATGACTAGGAGAAACAAACTCCAGTACCTCTTCCATTTCCAGGATTGGGTCAAAGAAGTCGTACTCCGCAGATCAAATTGCTAATCTTGCTTTTGCTCTGCTCTACCTTGGAGTATTACCATCTTTATATCGGGATTGTTATAGGAATTGCACACCATCCTATGAACTCTTGGTACAGTGATACTTCTTACCATCATTGTTCATTCCTCGGTTCCTGTGTTATCGTAACCGGAATGCCGACAAGTGAATCGTGGTGTGTGAAATCAATACTGCTAGCAACTCCATTGCTTGGTAGTTAAATGGACGATAACCTCATTCTTAGCATGTTGATTATTGAATCGTCACCCTAAGGTTGATTGTGCTACCTAGTCCTTATTTCTGGTGCACTCTCTGATCAGTGAGTTAGGATAGTGCCAATCCTTGCTTATTTGATCATATCGTCTTGCCCTGGAAAGCAAGATTGTTCTCGAGCTTAGTAACATACCGGTGGTTCGTGATTTTCCGAAGATCTTCTCGGAAGTATTACCAGGTTGTCACCTGACCGCTGTGTTGAGCTCGTGATCAAGTTGGTTTCTTGTGAACCACCCTCTCTCCAAGATCGGTGTTAGATATCCCTGAGCTAGTTGGTTAAGCTAGACAACAATTTAGAGAGTTGGAAGATAAAAGCTTGCCTAACTTAGTTCGTTCCAAAGGGATATTCTTGTGTAGTGTGTGTTGAAGAAAGATGATATCTTCATCGATTGATCCCTGTGATCAGTTGCTGGACCTATTGTCTTATCAATCCTTTGATTTGAGTGTGGGCTATCGTCAAATCAAATCAGTACCAACGATGTTTGTAATGTTGTTTTACTCGTGGTTTTTCCTCGAGCATACACCATTATATTCTTTGGGTCTGACCAATGCTATCACCTGTTCATATAATTAGGGAATTCCATCTTCATGGGAATCTGGATGAATTGTTGTTGAGTCCATCGACAACATCCTTGTCTTCTCCATAATTTTGCTGAACATTAAGCTAGTGTTGGAAACTTTTGAAAGCATTTGTTCATGCTAGCTCATGAAGCATATGTTCGGATGAAAGGAGTGACTTCCTCTTATACACGTGCATTTGGTGAAAGTTGCCGCCATGAATTTGAGAAAGATTGTTTTGTTTCCTTTGGAATCATCCCAAATCAGTCATGCACACGTGCGAAGTATTCTGTGGTCTGGAGACTTGCAACCTTCATTCCATATGTGTCCCGAGCACACCAAGCCACTGATTGATTTGTTCAAGGAGAAGAAGTTCCTTCATAAGAGCTAATCATATGACTTATGCAAGGACTTCGTTATCCACGGTGATGGTTCCCAACCAGAACTCGGTAGAGTTTTATTGTAAGACTACCACGTGGTCATGCTTGTCTAGGACATCGTGTTCACATGTTTGTAGCAGAACCAGCTCATGTTTTGGAGCTTGCTATCGTAGTTCATTTCCCGAGAATCTCGCAACGTTATCTCGTCGAATTGTGTTGCAAACTTTCATTTTTCTTCCTAGACGCGATGAGTCTGGATTATTCTGACACCAACCAGATCTGAATCTCAGGCAGATATGATGGTTGGAACATTTCCCAAGAACTATAATATTGGTCCCTCGATAACTGGTAAAGTGGATGTCGTGGCCAGCACCACCCAGCCGAAGGACCTATTATTGTA
Organism: Triticum aestivum; assembly: GCF_018294505.1. NCBI lineage: Eukaryota > Viridiplantae > Streptophyta > Magnoliopsida > Poales > Poaceae > Triticum > Triticum aestivum. Next base: position 574,947,194 of record NC_057809.1, on the reverse strand, counting down.
GTATCTTGATTGGAGAAGTTGGCCACCTCCCCATAGGGATTTCGTAGGATTTACTCCCTAGTTGCCCTATGGATTTTTGTGTTTCCGAAGTCCGACCTTTTACTTGATGTTCTAAATATCAAACCATAATTGTCTATGGATTACGCTAGCACATCAAGGAGAACATTAGAAGCGGAGTGCTAAATGCCTCTCGGTCGATCATCCAGATTTCGTTCCCTTGGCCTCGCTAAGGTGAAATCTGAGAAAGTGTTATCTTCCTTGCATCTACATCTTCCACCGGTATTCATCATGGTAGTATGATGTGTTGCCAGGATCCTTGACACGGATATTGGTAAAATCTTGATGATTATGGAAATGCTCAAGTTCTTGAGAGCACGCGCAAGTGCTAGGTTTGATCGTCGGCATTAACTGTATAGTACTCTCAGTTTCCTCGATTATACTATAACCTTCAAACAGTGAATTCACTCTCTATTGTTGGGTTCTTCCCCAGTTACCAGAATCATTCCTAGCATTTGCATTTTTGTTCCCAGCTTGCACCGCCAATGTGCCATTCTACCATGGGTCTCTTCCATTTCCGGTGATAAGCAAAAATCATCCATTGCGTTGTCTTCAACAAGGTAATCCACATCATCCAAGTCCGAGTATGCCATTCTACCGACCCCCTCCAAACGATCGCTCGAGAATTGCCTTAGGCTGGTTTAAAGAATTTCAATGATCTCTGAATCAAAGGTCATTATTTTTGCCACTTAAGGGGAGATATCTACGAGTCACGGTTCCGAAGGTGTCTTGTTGTGATATCATGGCAACTCAACTCCTCGCTACGTTGACAATCGTTTACCACCTTCTTAAGCATGAAATTGTTGTCTACCTAGTGAACCTTCGTCATCTGCTTCGCTCCATTCCTATGGATGTGTGCTTCGTCTCTCAGCTCGAGAGATGTTGCTATGTCTCATCCCATGAGTCACTCCTGAGTTGTTCGACCTTCGAGAAGATTGATCCTTCTAGAGTTCCCTTCTCCTCTTGTTGTCATGTTGGTTGGAGTCCTCGGAACAAAACATCAAGATAATGATGGTGAAAGAATCAACGTTCATTTGAAGTGCAACTGGATCGTGAAGATTGTGCTTGTTTGCGTTCCCCCTTCACCTTACCCTACGCTTGAATCTCGGGACGAGATTTTTGTTTAGTAGGGGTGAGTTGTCACAGCCCTAGATTAGCCCTGTTGTCTTGCTTGATATTCATGTCATCATGTCTAAATTTAAATGAAATTTGAATTGAGGAATTTTCAAAGCCTCAGAAACCTTCTAAAAATGATCAACATTAAAATCTTCTCAAAGAAGTCCAAGAAAATGTTCCTCTTAGTCTTTGAAAATATTGCAAAGAGGTAAAACTCAAAACAATATTTTTGGTATCTCAGAGTTAATTATTTTGGGCCTTTGAATTAAATAAATAACTATTTGCATTGGATATATATTTCTTAATTAATTAATATATGTCCAATAATCCTGATCTTTGATGAAGGGCTTTGGAATAATCCTACTAGTCCCTACCATAATTATCAGAAGCAATAAAAATGATTTAGTGTCTAAAACTAAATCAAAACAAACTACAGAAACTAGAAAACAGAATTAAATAGAAATAAAAGAGAGAGAGAGAAGGACTTACCTAACGCTTACCTGAGGCCCACTCACCTGGTGGCCCAGCAGAATCAGCCCAGCCCACCAGGGGCGCCTTGGTCTTCTTCCACCTCTGCCAGTAGGCAGAGGCGTGTCGACGCCAGCGCGCCCGAAGCCTCCACCTCCTCCCTCCTAGCCTGCCTGGCTCCTCCTCGACGCCCCGGTGACGCCACGCGCCTCCCCGACCCCCTCTCACTTCTCCCTCGCTCTCTGGACCTCCCTCCCCCTCGCTCCTCTGCTTCCCCCCCCCCCATGACCGAGAGCCGCCGCCGACGTCGCTCGCAACCACCGTGGCCACCGGCCACCCCTCGCCCTGTCGATAAGCCCAGAAGAACCACCATCGTCTCCTGCATCGTCTACGCCAGCCCGTTCGACTGCGGGAGCCCTGCATCGCCGCCCACGCCGTCTCCCCCATCTCCGGCCGCCCGAGATCGCCGGCGCCCGCTCGCCACCTCCGATGTCTCCCCCGAGCCGCTGGGCCTCCAATCGACCCCCTGTAAGCCCCGCCATCGTTCACCCCTACCCCCGTTCTCTTTTGCTCGCTCTGGCCGCCGATTCCATCAAGGCCGAAAACCACCGCCGCGCGAGCTCGACTCCGGCGAAACCCCGGTGACCATTTGGTCACGGGCGTGCATCCGTTGTGCTTGCCGCGACCCGTAGAGCCCCTCTAGCGCCTCAGCTCCCTCGTTTGTGAGCAGCAGCGCCGAACCCGACCGCACCGAAACTCCGGCCGCCGCCGATTTGGTCGCCGCCGTCGATCCCGACCACCGCAGCTGCTGCCGCCACCACCACTGGATGCGCGAGTCTTCCAGCTCGCTGTAGCCGCAAACCCCGAGCAAAACGGTGCCCTGTAGCGCCGTCCCGAGCAACTCCGGCGAGGTCTCGCCGTCGTCGTGGTCGCCGGCGTCACTTGCTGACGTGGCGTTGCCATTAGCGGCTAATCCCCCCCAATTAGCACACTAACAGACACTGACAGCGGGCCCCGTAGCGGGTCAAAGCCCGAGTCAACGCGGGATTAGTTCCTGTGTCACTGACGTATGGACCCCGCACGTCAGGTTTGACCTGGACCTGGCCGTTGACTCGCTGACGTCATGCTGGCGTCAGGCTGACGCAGTTAAATCATTTTCTGGATTTATTATTATTCAGGAAATTCCAGAAAATTGTATATACTTCTAAAAATCATAGAAATTCAACCGTAACTCCAAATTAAATAATTTATATATGAAAAATTATCAGAAAAATTCAAGGAATCCATCTGTACTATTTTCATGCATGCTTGAACAATATTTGTCCTCTGTTTTGGACAAAACAAATAAAGGGCATTTAAATAGTCATATATGGAGTTGGATTTTGAATCATGTATTCAAACCAACTTCATTTAAATCATAGCTAGGTGCATTAGCCCAAAACACATTCATATTGCCATGTCATAGCATGCATCATATTGTGCATTGCATTGATTGTGTTCTTTCTTGTTTGCCGGTGTTTGTCCCCTCTCGATAGACGTGTACCGGCGATGTGATCAATGACACCGATGAAGAGCTATATTATCTTCAGAAGTGCCAGGCAAGCAAAACCCCCTTGTTCATTCCGATACAATCCTACTCTCTCACTCCTGCTCTCTTTTACTGCATTAGGACAACAACGATTCATCTGTTACTTGCTGCGGTAGCTGAACCCCTTTATCCTTTGCATGACCTGTCATTGCCACAATAAATAGATGAAACCCACTAGCATGAGTAGGAGTTGTTTGAGCCCTGTTGTGCCTACTCATTCATGCTTGTTTGTCATGCCTGCTACTGCTTAGAGTTGAGTCAGGTCTGATTCATCGGGGATGAATCAGAGGTGTGTGAACATGTCCTACTGTGTGTGAGCTAAGTGTGTGAATACGATTTGGTAAAGGTAGCGGTGAGAGGCCATGTAGGAGTACATGGTGGGTTGTCTCATTGCAGCCGTCCTCAGGAACTGAGTTCTGTGTTTGTGATCCATGATTCAGCTACTACCACGCATTGGTCCCGAAACCAATGGACCCTCTCGGCTTCTTGATCACCCTTGTCCTCTGTCCAGGAGTTGCAAGTAGTTTCTGGTGTTTGTAATATGCTGGAGGCCGTGGGCAGCGCTGACCGGAGGGGTGGGCTGTGATGCGGTAGGCACGTGGCCGGGTATACCGGGCGCCCGTTTGGTGTCACGGAACCCTGTTCACATCGTTTGGGGCTGTGAGCGAAACTCCGGCCGGATCTCCTCATGGATGGAACCCGAATAGGCGATAAACCTGGACTAGAGACTTGAGTGTTTAGGCAGGCCGTGGCCGACACCCACGTTGGGCTTCCGCTTGAAGGTTGCCGAGTACATGTCGTGTAAACGGCGGTAAGTGGTGAGAGCGTGTGTGAAGAAGTACACCCCTGCAGGGTTAACATCATCTATTCGAATAGCCGTGTCCGCGGAAAAGGACTTCTGGGTTGCTTATATCAGTTCATAGACAAGTGAAAGTGGATACTCTAAAATATGCAAGATAAGCGTGAGTGCTATGGATGGCGTTCTCGTAGGGAGACGAGAGCGGATCCATAGTGGTGTATTGATATGGTGAATATGTGGACTCGTGTGCGCCACCTCAAAAGAGTTGCTTGCAGTCGTAGTTAGGATAGCCACCGAGTCAAAGCTGGCTTGCTGCAGTTAAACCCCACCATCCCCTTTGTTGATAATGATGCATATGTAGTTAGTTCTGATGTAAGTCTTGCTGGGTACATTTGTACTCATGTTGCTTAATTTATGTTTTTGCAGAGAGACTTCAGTCTCACTAGTAGTTCCGCTTGGACTTCGACGTTTAGCTTGTTACCTCAGCTACGATCTTGTGCCCTCGGCAGGATCTGGTAGATAGTCAGGCTTTCAAGCCTTTTTCATTTATAGATGTCTGTACTCAGACATGATAGCTTCCGCTTGTGTTTTGATTTGTATGCTCTGAATGTTGGGTCGTGAGACCCCTGTTTGTAATATCCCGCTCCTCGGAGCCTAATGAATACTTGAGTTGTAGAGTCATGTTGTGATGCCATGTTGTATTTGCGCATATCGAGCATACTGTGTGTATGTTATTGAAATGCTTGGTATGTGTGGGATCTGACTATCTAGTTGTTTATCTTTAGTAGCCTCTCTTACCGGGAAATGTCTCCTAGTGCTTCCACCGAGCCATGGTAGCTTGCTACTACTCCGGAACACTTAGGCTGGCCGGCATGTGTCCTTCTTCGTTCCTGTGTCTGTCCCTTCGGGGAAATGTCACGCGATGAATACCGGAGTCCTGTTAGCCCGCTACAGCCCGGTTCACTAGAGTCCTGCTAGCCCAGTGCTACAGCCTGGATTCACTCGTTGATGACCGACACGTTCGATGTTGGGTCATGGATGCCTGTCCCTGTAAGTTTGTGCCACTTTGGGTTTACGACTAGCCATGTCAGCCCGGGCTCCTTATCATATGGATGCTAGCGACACTATCATATACGTGTGCCAAAAGACGCAAACGGTCCCGGGCAAAGGTAAGGCGACACCCGTGGGAATACCATGCGTGAGGCCGCAAAGTGATATGAGGTGTTACATGCTAGATCGATGTGGCATTGAGTCGGGGTCCTAACAGGCCTGCAATTTTTAGAACAATGTTTAATGAATAGAAGTTGGTATTATACGACAATTGTACAAGTGTACGAAAAGAGAGGATAAATTACCTGGGTAAAATCGGTGGTCCATCAATCCCCGTCCCAATGCTCCATAACTTCAATCACAAAAAGGCCACAAGAGTTCCTAATATATATGCAAACATTAGTCACTGTGCACATGAACATGTATTTCGTAAGTAGAAAATGATGAACCGTAACTCACCCGTCCTCTTGTAGTGGCATGTCGATCTGAGGTAAGATAGGCCACTTAGTGACGTCTGGATATTTGCCAGGTGTAATACGGTTTGCCTCTTCCATATCAATTGCTATTGCTAGTCGCTATTTGAAAGAAAGTAGTAGTGAGAAACCATATGACATTTCATATGAAGAATGCTCAATGTTGGGGAGAGTACCAGTGCTTTCACAGTGTCGAGAGAGAACTCGAGAGGATAGAGCGAATCAAAAACTCAGAATTCTTTCTTGCGGTTGTGCATCACTACGGTGATCCAGTGTGTATTGCCGACGTTCAACGGGAGAAACGACTAAAATGTGGAACACATTTGTAATCACATGCAATTATGCTTGTTGAAATGAGTGTTAATGAACTAGTAAGAACATATCGTACCTTATCACAGACGGTATACTCGTCCAGAACCCTACGTACTGCTCCAGCTCTGCTCAACGCACTATCCATGTTGTATGTCGACGGTTTAGGGTTGTCTCGTGCCTTAGCACGATCAACAAGGTATTTGGACCTCCAGGCTGGACAGAGGTGCCGATCATGACCAACGCGCAGAGCCAAATGTGTCTGATAAGCATCGATAATCTACGTAAAATAATAGAACATTTTATTTTCATAGGTGACACCTAGATTATGCACTTAAATAGCAGGACATGGTAATAGATCTTATGTCATCCACCAGCCATGTATGCTCAAGTATCGGTCGTATACTCTCCACAGTCACAGAGGTGCCACGTTCATTGTAGTAAACTCTTTTATTCATATTCTTCTCAGACCGGGAAGCTGCCTCCACAAACGTAACAGCAGCATCAATGAGTTCCGGTGTGAGATCGTCCTTAGCAGAGCCTTCCACGTCATTGTTACTAAACAGAGCTGCATGATAAATTACGAACGTCACGAACGGTGAGTACATGAAATGGTAGTAAATTAAGCACTAAGATAGCTACTAACGGTACCTCTAGTTGTGGTAGTGTTGCCGGATGGCTTAGTACCACGAGCGCTTTGCTTGCTAGGCTTGTCAAGTTTAAAGGGGGATTCAAATTTCTTGGGAACAGTCCATCAGCGCTTCCCGGATATAACATCGTCTTCTTTTGCGGTTGTTGCAGACTTTTTCCCCTTGCTCTTACCCACCATCCTGTCGATAGAACTTGCAGAAATGTCAATGTCGGACGATTCTGCTTGAGGAGAATTACCTACAATCCAAGGGTTCTCCGGTGTTGCGTCGCACTCCATTGTCTTGTCAACATTTAACTTGGCAGGTGTTTTCTGGTTAACAAAGAAATAATGTGATAGGTTCAGTTAACGAAAATGAAGATGCATAATTGAGATAAATGAAGACAACTAAATGAAAACATACTACCTCATCATCGTTGTTCTTGTTGACAACAGGCTCGTTAGGCTGTGTCAAATCAATCGCCGGCTCTAGACCGTCAGAGTCATCCTTGTACATGAATTCTTTTTTTTCTAGTGGACCATTCTCAAAGGAATCCGCTTCTAGGTCTGCATCGTTGTTGCCGGAAGCCGCAGCAGCCGATGGCTTGTACATCACACCATTTTGGTTCAACTTCTCTAACAATCTCTGCATTACATAAAAAATATTTATTAATGTCGGCATGGTTTTGCAACTTCAAAAATGTTATAAACATAGAATTAAGGGTGTGTCACCTCAGCTACTTGTTCCGGTATTTCCTTCATTTTGCTGCGTATGTAATCCATACACCGCTTCATGATGAGGTTCATCATCTCGTCCGCGTTTGAGGCTAACTTGGACTTCTTTGCCGCACCAACGGCGGGCTTCATTTTTGGCTTTTCTGGTTCGGGTACTTTGCGCTCCTGCGCCCTATACTCCTTGGTTATGTTGTCTTCAATCTGCATGTGAAATACAAGTATATGTGATCAATAAAAATATTAATACAACTAATTATGTTATATAAAAGATTTAAGAAGTACCCAACGTAATGAATTACCTTGATGTTACCACGGCCACGTCCGTGGTCATAATCAAACTTGTCTCTCCTTGAGGCTGCAGCTTTAGTCCAATTTCTCATTAGAGGTTCCATGGACAAGCTAGGATTGAATGCGCATTCACCTTCCAGAGGCTGAACCTTCTCCCAGTATAGGTACTGCATGAATATGAAAAATTATAGTTAGTACTATACAGCAGGTAAATTAGCAATTATAATTTTTTTGCAATGGTACAAGTCTGAAAGGTGTACCTGCAGGAGAGCTAAGTTCCCTCTCGGCCATTGGCGGAGGTGTTTGCCTTTCCTCACGTTGCGAAGGCAGTCCAGCAGAACCCGGAGGGTGAATGCATTCCAATTAATCTTGGATATACGCTTCACATCCTCCACCAATGTGTAATATTGCTTTGGTACAGTCTTGCTCGACATGGGAGCAAGAACTGTTCCAAGCAACACGAGGACAACTCTCCGAAGGAAATTGTCGGCGGCAGATTTATTTTTTGTGATGTCCACAATCAGATCATCGATGACTATGTTACATGTGGTCTTGCTCAGGAATTGAGGCGGCACTCGATCTTTAACATCCTCACCTTCCTCACCGAGAATACCTTCTGCTGACAGTCCGTGGTTCTCCAAGGCCAAGATGCACTCAACATCCACGGGACCGAGAGACACTTCGCCAACCAAGTCTTGTACAATGAATCTGCCCTTGCTAGGATCAAAAATCTCAACCATGTACCGGATCAGCAGTGTACGCATCTTCAGCGAAGGTATCTGAAGCATGCTACGGAGTGGTGTTTCGGCAAGTGCGGCCCGTTGACCAGAAGATAGACCGGCAATAAGTTTGCACCATTTTTCAACGGCGCAAACAATTTCTCTGTTCAGTTCATCCATCCTGTTAAAAAAACATACAAGGTTACAGTACCATAAATTATGTAATCAACTTTTTTCCTAACATATTGTTGCATAAAACATAATAATGGAATACACTATCCCACATTATATAGAAAACTATAGAACATAATTTATTCATACTGAAACATTCAGCAGAGACACGTGCAACACATAAAATGACAGTTTAACAAGTACTTATTTAACCAATTAGTTTCATAATCAAAAGTAACATTATTTATCTAATCATTTATTTTCATATGGTACTGTACAAATAGATATAAGAATCGGTGACAGTGCCTAATTAACAGTAAATCGAAAAGAAAAAAACGAAATTATGCATACTGGAACATGCATCAAACAAACGTGCAACACATACAATATTAGTGGGCGTCTCATAGTTGCAACATGGATGTCTTAGGGCATTGCTATAACTTAAAGTGACTATGCTATAACTAACACTGATTTAAAATTATTGTTTATTCATCAATCCAACCTACAAGTGAAAGACAACAAACAACATGCAGAAACTAATTTGCAATCGTAGGGCTATCTAATCTAATACACACACAAACAAATCTAGTGTCATAGGCTTATCTAATCTAATACATGCACAAACAAAAAACATCTACTCCAACAGATGTAATGCGAAGATTATGCGCTAATTAATCTTAGTCTTATCGAATCTAACACACGCACAAAGAAAAGCATCATGGATGCGGTACGGTTGCCAACATATTGGATCGGTCGATGAAGATGGAAGTTGTCAGCGTTGTAACGTGGACGCAGTTTGTCCACGACGGCCAGCACGCGCTGACGATCTGGATGTTCTCGACGATCTTGGTGGAGTTGGGCCGATGCTAGGGACGCAGCTGTCGTCGACTCGGCGGTAGGAGCCGTCGTAGACGACATGAAAGACGATGCCGAGACTATATAGGAGGAGGAGGATCTCCTAGGTCGTCGTAACCACCAGGGAAAGTACGTTCGTGATCTTTGCCTTCCTTGGTTGAGGAGAGGCAGTACGTGCTCCTAAATTAAAGGGATAGGCTTCCCACGCTCGAGTTTTTTTTGTAGATTCTGATCCGGGAATTGTCTAACAAATCGCAGGTGCTCCTCTCTTTGAGCGACGAGGGGCTCGTTTCATGTACTTTTTTCTTTTCTTTTTCATATTACAAAATTTTGATATCAAATAATTATTATTTCAAGTCAACCAAATGGCCCCAATTTTTTTTCACACAATGGGATGACCATGGACATCATGCATTCCAATTCTCATCGATTTCTGACACTCGATCCATTTACTAGGATTTTGCCGGCGAAAAGAACCTGAAACGCTACCCAGACGTGACGCAACGTTCGTTCGGTGTCAGGAATGGCTCACATGTTGCATGGGGGCCTACATTGGGCATGCTCACATGGTGCCAAAGTTTGGTGTCATTTCATGCAGGCCAGCACATAGCACATGTGCAATCACCATCATTCAGGTCTGCCGAAGGGGGAGCCCGAAGGACGTTGTTTTTTTGGACTCAACCAAATGGCCCCAAATTTTTTTCACACAACGGGATGACCATGGACATCATGCATGCCAATTCTCATCGATTTCTGACACTCGATGCATTTACTAGGATTTTGCCGGCGAAAAGAACGCGAAATGTTGCCCGGACGTGACGCAACATTCGTTCGGTGTCAGGAATGGCTCACATGTTGCATGGGGGCCTACATTGGGCATCCTCACATGGTGTCAAAGTTTGGTGTCATTTCATGCAGGCCAGCACATAGCACATGTGCAATCACTATCATTCGGGTCTGCCGGAGGGGGAGCCCGAAGGACGTTGTTTTTCTGGACTCAACCAAATGGCCCTAAATTTTTTCACACAATGGGATGACCATGGACATCATGCATGCCAATTCTCATCGATTTCCGACTCTCGATGCATTTACTGGGATTTTGCCGGCGAAAAGAACCTGAAACGCTGCCCGAACGTGACGCAACATTCGTTTGGTGTCAGGAATGGCTCACATGTTGCATGGGGGCCTACATTGGGCATCCTCACATGGTGCCAAAGTTTGGTGTCATTTCATGCAGGCCAGCACATAGCACATGTGCAATCACCATCATTCGGGTCTGCCGGAGGGGGAGCCCGAAGGACGTTGTTTTTCTGGACTCAACCAAATGGCCCCAAATTTTTTTCACACAATGGGATGACCATGGACATCATGCATGCCAGTTCTCATCGATTTCCGACACTCGATGCATTTACTAGGATTTTGCCGGCAAAAAGAACCCGAAATGTTGCCCGGACGTGACGCAGCATTCGTTCGGTGTCAGGAATGGCTCACATGTTGCATGGGGGCCTACATTGGGCATCCTCACATGGTGTCAAAGTTTGGTGTCGTTTCATGCAGGCCAGCACATAGCACATGTGCACTCACCATCATTCGGGTCTTCCGGAGGGGGAGCCCGAAGGACATTGTTTTTCTGGACTCAACCAAATGGCCCTAAATTTTTTTCACACAATGGGATGACCATGGACATCATGCATGCCAATTCTCATCGATTTCCGACACTCGATGCATTTACTGGGATTTTGCTGGCAAAAAGAACCCGAAATGCTGCCCGGACGTGACGCAACGTTCGTTCGGTGTCAGGAATGGCTCACATGTTGCATGGGGGCTTACATTGGGCATCCTCACATGGTACCAAAGTTTGGTGTCATTTCATGCAGGTCAGCACATACCACATGTGCAATCACCATCATTCGGGTCTGCCGGAGGGGGAGCCCGAAGGACGTTGTTTTTCTGGACTCAACCAAATGGAATTTTGAAAATAGAGTGAAAATTATATTTAAGAAGTGAAATAGAAGACAATATACATTCATGGAATTTTGATTTTTACAACTATAATAAGAAATAAAATACAAAACATATACTTCAATTTTAAAACTCTAAGAAGAAATAACAAAGAAAAAGTATATTTGATATACCTTTTTTGAAATGGAAAACAGAAAAGATATATTATAATAAAGATGAAACATATTATATTGCATTTTTTGAATTTTAATAGTGCGAGAATAACTGAAGGAGTAAAAATATATTAGATTTTAAATTATTGTATAGATAAAAAGAAAATAAATATTTAAATGAATAAGTGAAATATAAGAATTAGTTTTTCATACACATTGAATGAGTGAAATATAACACATTGAAGCAGCTCGGTTTTAAATGTGGTAATAATCTGCGCGCGGGTGAGGCTGGCCTGCGACGGCCCACCCGAATTAGGCCCAAGCGAGCGTCGTGCCGGGCACATCCCAGCGGTGCTGGGATTTAGTCCCACCTCGCCAAGCGACGGGAGTTCGCACCGGTTTATATACCGGGCTGAGCTTCCCTTTTCGAGTTCCTTTCTAAAGTGGGCAGCACATGCCTAACCCCGTCCGTCCCTGCCCAGTGGGGCCTACTAGCTGCCTATTATCACAATCTGGCGGGCCTGCATCCTGGCCCAATAAATGATTGGGTTGCTAGTCGTATGATGGTCGTTGAATTGTGTGGTATGCAGCTAGTAGGCGGGCTTTTTTTGGGTCATATTTCACTTTTTGCATTTGTCACCATTATTTGTTATTCTTTAAATCACCTCATAAAAGAATATAACACAACAATTTTTTCGCACATTCATGAATTTTCTAACTGTCAGAACAAGTAATACAGAAAAATATATATGTGATTTAAATTTTTTTCAAAGATAAAACTAAAATTTTAAATTAAATATAAATTTTACAAAATATTTAAAATATTTGGACCAAACATTTCCACCATGTGAGGATACCCAAAGTAATTTTTTAAATTTGTATTCAATTTTTTGCATATGTCAAATGCCTAATTTTGCACACAAGTTTGAAACAAAATATGTCACATGTCAATTTTTTTGCATATGTCACATGTCAAATTTTGCAAACAAGTTTGAAGCATTAAATTTTCAAATATTAAATTAAATATAAATTTTACAAAATATTTAAAATATTTGGACAAACATTTCCACCATGTGAGGATACCCAAATTAATTTTCTTTCATAGCCATGTTTGGCACATGTGGGTCACCATGTACAACAAAAATTACTTTGGGTATCCTCTATTTTGGTGGTAATTTTTGCATAACCATGATTTTTTCCACCATGTACATTCCGGAGGTGGTAATTTTTTGTCACCATGTACATTCCGGAGGTGGTAATTTTTGCATAACCATGATTTTTTCGACCACCTCCAAATTACCTCTATTTTGGCACACATAATCTCTTGCACAAACAAAACTAGTTTTCCAAGGTTTTATTTTTTTTTGAATTTTTTATTAATTTATAATGCCCTCTAGACTGATTGGTCAAACCATCGGTCTATACCTCAAGGGGGCATTGTAAAGTATTAATTTTCCAAATTTTCTTTCATAGCCATGTTTGGCACATGTGGGTCACCATGTACAACAAAAATTGGGTGATTTGAAGGTGGTGGAAAAAATCACGTATGTTTAAAAACTGGCTTAAGTTAGACCAAATGGCTCCTCCGGAATGCGATGATTTTTTCGACCACCTGCAAATCACCTCTATTTTGGCACACATGATCTCTTGCACAAACAAAGCTAATTTTCCAAGGTTATATTTTTTTTAATTTTTTTTATTTATAATGCCCTCTAGACTGACTGGTCAAACCATTGGTCTATACCTCAAGGGGGCATTCTAAAGTATTATTTTTTCAAATTTTCTTTCATGGCCATGTTTGGCACATCTAGGTCACCATGTACAAGAAAATTTGGGTCACAATATTTGAATTTTTTCTGAATTTTTTATGCCCTGCCCAATGCCGGTTCGAAACATGCGGCTTCACGGAGCCACTATAAATTGTACGAAAGGGGATCTTTCATATTACATATAATCAACTTCCATTTCATGAAAAAACTCCTTCATGTTACAAATAATCATTACACCTTCATTCAAATATTGTTTTTTGCACACACACACACACACACCATCTTTAACTACTTTTTTGTTAGTATTTGATGAAATGAAGGAATATGTGTTCAGTTATTTGAATATTTGATCATATATATGGTGGAGTATTTGCTATTTTTGCTTACTCAAATGAGGGAAAGATGTCATATGTGTCGACGAACAATTTCCACTTACTTCAATAAAAACATTAATTTACTTAACGCAAAGTTTTACATTTGGTCCGATTTGCTTATGGGCAGAGCATGTTGCACATGGCCACAGCATGGGAATTTATTGCACCATTGCCACAGCATGTTCCACATGGCCGCAGCATGGGAAGTGTTTGCAGCATGCCTGATCAGTGAAGCAACACTGATGCGGCATGTCTGATCATTGCAGCAACTAAATTCAAGAAAATCATACATCTAAGGAACCATAATGGCAAATTTAAGGGACACAAATATAGATAGCAATATATACTACTGCCATAGATAGCAGCATCCACACAGCACACTTGCTGATGCAGACCACTAGCATATTAGATATGTTTGGACCGCACATCACAGTACTGCACTTAGATAAAGTTCATACTAAATTACCACTACAAGTTTCCACCATCAGAATACCACACAAAGTTCACCAAAAGGACTGAGCCTTCCTACATCATACGACAACGAGGGTCTAGGGCAACTACTTGTCAGGGTTTCTCAGGACCTTGTGGAGGGCAGAATGCTGAGCCCTGATCTTGTAGTCATGACTGCTGATGGATGTAGCCTGACAATGCTCCATCAGATGCTCCAGCAACCCAGACCTGGGCTTGGGCCTGCTGCAGTAGGGGCACCGGTACTTGTCAGACCTCCAGTTGTAGTACCTAGCAGATCCTTGGGCCCTGATCTTCAGCACCTCCTTCTCTTCAAACGACTCGACGTTCCCCTCGACCACATCATCTCCAGATTGATAATGCACACATTAATGACTGACATTAATACATCATGCATTCAAATACTACAAACATCTAACACTAAGTCAATGCACAAATAACATTTCAGCTAGGCCTTACCTCGTACGGCTCATCCTCATCACTGTCATAAGGGTAGTAGCCAGATGAGTCCCACTTCCTCTTCTTGCCAACAAGATCCTCCTTCTGCTATATTGTCAACCAAGCAAGTCATTTACAAGGAATTGAATTGCAGTTCAAATAATGTCATTACAAACAAGTTGATTTTGCATAATGATGGAAAGCTCCTAACTATATTTCATACACTATATATGAAGCTATATACATACTAAACAATTGGCTTATGAAAATACAAGTTCATTCATATAGACATACAATTTCAGTTTTTGCTTTTGAACATGCATATGAAGGTATAAATGAATATCATTCCTCTCTTATTAACCCATGATATAGTAGTTTTTGACAGACAATGCAAATAGGACCTTTATATATAACTTCACAAACATGTCAGGTTTTCATTTCATTTGTAAATCTTAATAAATATTTAGTTCAGAGCAGTTCTCAATGATTACTCATAAGTCAGAATAAGTGAAATGGTGAAGCCTAACTCCTACATCTAACTAAAATACCCTAACTCCAGCATCTAGTAAAAAACACTAACTCCTAGATCCACTGGAACATTGAATCACAAAATTTACTTACATATATCATTGGATATAAATGAATCCACTACAAATAACACTAACTCATACATCTAATTAAAATATCATAACTCTTACTTCTACTGCATCATTCAGTCACACCATTTAATTACATTTATCTCTACCTATATATGAATCCAATACAGAAGAAACCTAACTAAACATCTAATTAAGAAACACTAATTAGTACATCTACTACACACTCAATCACAGAATCTATATAACTGTCTATAAATGAATAATACAATAAACCTTAACTAATCAACTAATTTAAAAACCATAACTACTACATCTACTGGATGATTCAATCATAGGTCCAACATATAACTGGCTATAAATGAATCCAATACAAGAAAACCCTAACTAAACATCTAATTAAAAAACCCTAACTACTACATCTACTGGATGATTCATATGACATTCATGCATGGAGTTATGCAACAACAATTTAATATGAGTTGGTCATCTGGCATAGTTGCATGTCTAGCAAACCTACTTATGGTTCACTTTATAAGTACAGGAATCCTACAGATCAAAAATAAACCTACCTACAATTTGAGTTTATGGATAATGAAGTGAAGCTCCTAAATATTTTGAAATTGTGCACTAGTTAAACATACTGTGTTCATTTCAACAATTAATTGATAGACTTCAAATGAACGAAGTAGGATTTTAACCTCATTTGTACAATATCAACTTTAATAGATACACTGGGTGGCGGCTCAGCCCCTGCCGTGGCCCACTGGGGGAATATGCAAAACAAATCTAACAACATATACAGCACATAACAAAATCTGAGCACATGAGGCAATCCAGATTCCAATATAAAAAACCTAACTCTCATTATGATCTCTCTAGCATTCAACCACGAATCAACTACAAAAAACCCTAACTCTCAAATGGGGTTCCTCATTCAATCAAAAAACCCTAACAAGCAGAAGGGGGTGCCGCATTCAATCACAGATCTACAATAAAAAAACCCTATCTACTAAATCTTCTGCTTATCAACTACAACTATGAGAGGAGGGGAACGAGAAGCATTACCACATCCACCACCTGCTTGTCGCTCGCCTCCGCACCTGCATCCAGTGCGCCGCCAGACGCCGTCACCACCAGGTCCAGCATGACGAAGTCCGAGCCCACCACCCCCTGCTCCACCAGATCCGCCGCCGCAGCGACCGATCCAGCAACTACAGGTGCAGCATCTCCCGCACCGCCGACGGCGGCCACTTCTTGGACGGCATTTGCCGCGGTGTTCGCGGCCTCGACCGCAACTCCGTGCGCAGCAGCGGCAGCGCCACCACCTTGCGCCATCGAAGCCTAAGAGAACCCACCGGAGAGAGGGAGGCGGTGGGGTTGAGCGAGTAGGTGCGGTGGCGGGGCGATGGAGAAGAGGGGGAGATGATGCGGCAAGGAGAGAGGGAGTGAGCCGATTTGGGGGGAAATGGTGGGGGTGATGCGGCCGGTGGTGGTTCCCCTCCCTCTTTATAGGATGTGACGTTTTTGGAAGTTTTTGTGCGCCGCGTGGCCGCGTGGCGAGCCCACGACCGCCGCACGTGACGAGGGAAAACGATAGGCCCACGCCCACGACCGCCGCACGTGACAAGGGAAAACGATACGCCCACGCCCACGACCGCCGCACGTGACAAGGGAAAACGATACGCCCACGTACAATACATGTATACCCTCAGTGTACAAAAGTAATCGGGCCGGTGCGGGCTTGTACAGGGCTGTACCCGCGCTCTCCACGGGCATAAAAAGACAATCGTGCCCCTCTTCACGAATCGTTTTTGACAGATCTCAGCTGTCCTTGTGTTTCTCCCCCTCGCGTTCAGCCCGGAGGGGAGCACCGGAGCAGAAACGCTTCCTCGCCATGTTCCTCATGCTCTTCGCCGAGCACCTCTATATGGGGATCGTCGTCGCGGTGCTCTGGCTCAACCGCCGACGCCGTCAGGCGCCGTCGGTGCCGCAACCGCAAACCAAGCAGGAACAAGGCGGAGCTGGAGGGTGCGATGATGATGACCTGGCATCGGGTGGCGCATACCGGCCCATGGTCCTGGTCCAGATCGCCATGTTCAACGAGAAACAGGTCAGTATACACACGTAGTGGTGTACTCCATGGATTGAGTGATCCATCATTTCGATGTGCATGACCACTCGTCCACTCTGATTGCTGCTACTTACTACACGCATATGATGATCCATCCATGCGTGTATCATTCATATGCACTGCGAGTAATGCTGGTAACGCTAGCTGCATGTGTAGTACGCATATTCTTTTTCTGCTTATTAAAATTCTTCTACAAGGCAACAGCCTTGTGCGTGTCAATATATGGTTGTTCTACAAGGCAAAATTTCCTTCTTTGATTGACGCGCCTCCGGAAATTCCCAGTTTTGCAACTTTGCTTAGATTGGTTGTCGGAGTAGAATGCAAGGGGTGCCCTTGTTTCCCTGCAAGTAATCTGCAAGTGTGCAGGCTGCACAGCAGCGGAGCATCACTGAAATCAAATTTCGGTGTCTTCATTACTGGTCACTTCCGTTAGAGCTCGCCCTTTGTCAAACTAAGCTGCAAGTTTATTATTAGGTAAAAAGCTAGCCATTGTCCGTCACCACTGCAAGGACCATTATAGTTCTTTCTTCTTATGTGCGCAGTTTGGATCTTGTGTTGGGTGAAATAGTGAAAGGCGGCGTATTGTGACTGCTATTTTTCTTCCCAGTAACAAAATGCCATATACACCTTGGATTGCCCAGTTGTCGCAGATCTGTTTAGTTAACTTAAAAGTTCCTACAGAGAACTTGTTGGAAACTAAGACTTGGATTCATCACTAATGTTTACTCCCTCCGTTCGGAAATAAGTGCTGTGGTTCTAGCTCAACTAGTTTCTAAAACCTGGAGTAATGTCTACATATAGTTGTTAATAGGGCTCATTTGCGCCACTGACCTTGTTGTAACCATGCCCACCTATGATTCCTGCAGGAAGAGGACTTGAAGCAGTTCAGACGGCGGGGATGCCCCACCCAAGAACTTTGAGACTCTTAGAGATCATAACATGTTCAATATCTTCTCCTGCTCTTGGAGGAGGAAGAGGAAGAAGATCTTGGAAGAAGAATCAAAGATGTGGGGGGTTAGCATGTTGACGATGGCGTGTGCGGTGTCGGCGGTGCTGCGGTACACGGTGGTGGTGCCACTGCTACAGCTGGCCGTGTACCTCTGCGCCACCATGTTCCTCATGCTCTTTGCCGAGCGCCTCTACATGGGGATCATCGTCACCATGCTCTTGCTCAACCGCCGCGCTCTCAGCGCCGCAACCGCAACCAAAGTAGGAACAAGGCAGAGCTGGGCAACTGTGTGATGACGACAACCTGGAGTTGGGTGGTGCAGACCGGCCCATGGTCCTGGTCATGTTCAACGAGAAACAGGTCAGTAAACACATGTAGTAGTGTACTCCATGGACCGATTGATCTATCATTTCGATATGCATGACCACAGTCCACTCTGATTGCTGCTACTTACTGCATGCATATGATAATCCATCCATGCACGCATCATTCATATGCACTATGAGTACTGCTGGTAATGCTAGCTGCATGTGTAGTACTTGATTTTGTCGCTTTCTTCAATGATCAATCATGCAAGAGCTGCTTTACAACTCCATTAAATTCATCTCTTTCAACATATGCTAGGTGATATGCATGCACAACTACAACTGTAATTGCTGCACTATACTCACTCTTGTTGGCTGGCTGTTGCTACGTCCATCCAGATTCATCAAGATTAATAAGTAAATAAGAAATGGCGGTATGTAAGACAAGAGTCAACTATCACTCTGGGTTACTGGAGTGACGACGTATGCCAGTCTTCCTTTGTTTATTCCCTTTCCAGTCAGCACCACTCATAAGCTACATACTCTACTCACTAGCTTGGTTTGCTTCTTTCTTGCTTTGTATGTCTGTCTGTGTGCACGTACGGAACATGCATGGTTCACGGTGACTAATTACTGAATCAACCATGCGTATGTACAACAGACAATGTAGGTGTACCGCCTGTTGGTCGGCGCGGCGTGTGCCCTGTGGTGGCCGGCGGAGAAGCTGCTGTGAATGAATATATGGCTATATGGGCAAATTTTCCTTCTCTGACGCTCATAGGAAATGCCAAGTATTGCAACTTGTTTAGCTTGGAGAAAACAAGCCAGTGAGAGTAGTCTTGCTACATATGAGTATATATATGGTTGTCAAAGTAGAATGCAAGGGGTGCCCTTGTTTCCCTGCAAGTAATCTCTTAATGTGCAGGGTGCACAACACCGGATCATCAATAGAATCAAATTACAGATTTTCCTTGCCTTACCAACTATAAACCCCGTGTGACAGGCCGGCCGGTCATTTCCGTTCGAGCTCGCCGTTTGTCAAACTAAACTCCACATTTATTATTCTTGTGTGCCACAGCTAGGACCATTATAGTTCTTGTTCTTGTGTGCGCTGTTTGGATATTGTGTTGGGTGAAACAGTGAAAGGTGGCGGATCATGACTGCTATTTTTCTTCCTAGTAACAAATGTCGTATACACCTTGGATTGTCCATTTGTTGGAGATATGTTTAGTTGACTTAAAAGTCCCTACCAAGAATATCTTGGAAACTAAGATTGTGCATGCATCTTAGATTCGTCACTAATGTTTACTACTCCCTTCGTCCCATAATATAAGATCTTATTACATCCAATATATTCACATATTAGATGTAATAAGATCTTATATTTTGGGACAGAGGGAGTAGTTTCTAAAACCTGCAGTAATCCGCTTAGTTGGTTAACATGGCTGATTGTGCCACTGACCTTGTTGTAACCTATGTTTGCTGCAGACAGAGGACCTGAAGCAGTTCAGATAGTGGGGGAGCCCTACCCTGAGTACTTGGGACTCCTGGAGTTCAAGTCACCACTGGTCTGTTCATCTCAGTTGAGCTCACACACAGTAATTCTTATCTGCCACGCCGTTTCACAAAGCTGAAGTTTTGACTTTTGTTTGGCTTATGCAGGTCTTCTTGGCCAGAGCTCATGTGAACCGGAGTTTGCAACTGAACCGATACGAATTCAACATAGTAGTAGTTTAATAACTTATGGATTAAATGACCAGGCCAGTTAATTCAGTAGGTCTGCAACTACCCCATAATAATTGCAGTGCCCAACCCTTATAAGTAAGCCCTCTTTTTTACTGGAAAAGATATAGAGCCGGTTAGTAATTAATTATACTGAGTAGTAGTATAGATGTAAAATCTGTAATATTTTCACTTCAAGAGCTAGCTAAGTGTGCAGAGTTGTAAGAACTAGCCAACTAATTACAGCTAATACATATTATACAACTTTTTCTGGATGTTCCATGTTCATTAGCTAGCTCAACAATTTTGCAGTTGGATAATTTGTTATATGAGCATCGCTTTCACTTTGATTTGTACATTTGATGATCCAGACCTGTTGTTTGTGACCTTGTTGTCGAGTTATGATCTCTACATATGAATTAATAGTTGTTTGTCTCCAGTGCTAGTACTTGATGTGAAATTTCTTATTTTTATGTGACCCGTTTGCCACGCCAAAATTCAGTATCGGGTATTTGACTGTTAACATCTCATCTTTTCCTACCATTGTGCTTGATTAAAGTTAGCTGCACCGTTTTTGCATGCATATATAAACTGGGTCGTGCTCTTGTAGTTCTTGTAGTACTTTACATGAATTAGGCCGCACCTACTGTGATGTTAAGAACTTCAATATGAGAACAATATTATCTGTGTGAATTAGGACGAGGAGGGAGGAGGATGGCGATGAGATGATCTTCTTTATTCTTGTAGTCACTACTGTGAGGAAGTTTCAATTTTTCGGTTGCCTTTTTGTAGGAGCATGCCTGGACAGTCGGAATAGTAATGTGTTTATTCTGGTGTTGGTGTGAAGTTCATCTTCTGGCCAGCTTTCCTCTATAGCAACTGAATTTTGTGATTTTTTTGATTGGTTTCTTTGAACTGTGAGGTGAAGGTGTTGGAGACTTGCATGTCCAGTATTCTTTAGGATGTCTTAGTTTCCAATCTCCCAAGCTTCTTCCATTACAAACTTGTACATATGTCATTGTTACCTGAATCATGCAAATTTTGTTTGAAAACGGTGGTTGAATTCCCGTGAATGGTATGCTATGGCATTGCTTTTTGAACGGCGGTGATGCTTTTGTTTGAGTGTGATGGAATTGCATTTTGAATGGCCGCTACGCTTTTGTTTGAACCGGCGGTGTTGAATGACCGTGAGTGGCAGGCATGAAGTGTGCGGGTCGCTGCTGGTAAAACCCTTCATGTTCTTTGTGTTGGTGTGTTTGCACTTTTAGTTGTTCTGATAATTGTTTGTTCTCTCCATGTGCTGCCTCTCCACACATGAGTAGTGGTATGCTTTCTTCTTGTCATCAGGAGTTCGATGGAGACTCCAGAACCAGAAGGGATCTTTCCCTTGTGATCAGGAACGTAGT
Source organism: Triticum aestivum (assembly GCF_018294505.1). NCBI lineage: Eukaryota > Viridiplantae > Streptophyta > Magnoliopsida > Poales > Poaceae > Triticum > Triticum aestivum. The sequence goes on along the minus strand of NC_057809.1, from coordinate 574,925,663 downwards.
TAGTATTTTTATTTGTGTTTGCACTTTTGCTGTATTCCATATATGAGGGATTAATTAATTCCTAAGGGAAAATCCCTATGTTGACTTGGCATTTGGCAAGTGCCTTTGAGAGTTAGCATTAGTATTGCATTTATAGGTTAGCTGAATTTAATCTGAAGGCTAACCTCCGTACTAACCTAATATGGGCATTTCTTCTAAGGAGCTAGTGTTGTAGGGTTTCATTAGCTAAAGATTGTGGCTTTGATTAAGTTTGATCAGGTTCCTGGTGTTGTTTTGATGAAGTAGTGTTGCATTCGTTACTTCATGTGTGGCTTGATCTTGCTTTGGTCATTTCCGTGTTTCTTGGACATCTATTGCTGCTGGATTCATAAGAAACCCACTTTTAATTTCCCAAGTGCCCTTATCTGAACATTTATTTACTTCATTGTTGAATAGCCCCTTCGATGCCTGGCTGCGTCTTCGAAGGCCTGGCTGGCGCTCCCCCATGCCCGTGCACACGGTTCAGTACGGCAAGGTGCTCCAGCTCGAGGCATGGCAAGGTTCATACGGCAATTTACCGTTGCTTTGGTCATTTCCTTGTTTCTTGGACATCTATTGTTGTTGGATTCGTAAGAAATTTACTTTAATTTCCCAAGTGCCCTGATCTCAACACTTATTTACTTTATTGCTGAACAGTACCTCCGGTGAGCATGGCCACGGGGATGGGAACTAGAACAAGATGGCGAGCAACAACAGGTCTGCGTTCATCAACTTGGGTTCTTCGTCTTTGATCTGATGGCACACCCCAGGCATCTGTTTTGGTAAGTCCTGGTTTTCCTGTGTCCTTTCCTCTATCCCACTTGCTCCCGAGCCGTGGTTTAGCCCATTGCTTGATATTGGTGCCAAGATTGATTGATGATGTGGTTAACCCCCAAAAGCTTAAAGCGGAGCTAGTCGTTTTGTTCAGATTTTTCATCTGATTGATTTGTTTGTTTTGTTCCATACTATTGTGCAAGTAAATAATGTGGGAAAACAAACATAAGGCAGTTACTTGTGTTTCGATTTTATGTTTCTCCATCTTCCATTTTTTTGCGTTGGTTCGGTCAAGTGAGATGAGAATATATGATTGCCTGATGAAATGGACTGCTGATCCACTGGAAATATGTTTCACAATCTAATTACAGTCGTACTATAGCTGCCATTTTATTTGTATGGCGGATATGGAGGGGTTCCACCTTGGCTCCACTCATCTAGTTAGCAAAACTTGGCACCCATAAAAAAAAGTTTCTATCTTGTTTCTCGCCATAGCTTTTTCTAAAATTCTCTTGCATGAACCATTTTTTTGTCCGGCTGGCAGACATGGCATGCATTAGTGATAAATTGAAGGGTTTCTACATTGGCATCACCTCATCCAGTTTGCAAAACGCCCCACATGATTGACCAACCATGGTCCATGGCCACTTCTCTAAATTTGTTTGATATTTATATGTTTATTGCATATTCTTGTGGCAGTATGTGCGGATGGGGTTATGAGAGTATCCAGGATCGATAGCTTTAAGCAAGTCATTTCATTCTATGCGAGCTATCCCTTGTTACAACATATTCTAACACTACGAGGTGCTGCAGGATTCTTTAGATAAACTCGCCTGCTGGGGCACATCCCACTGCCATTGCTTTCTCAGAAGGGGCATCATATGTTGCTGTGGCAGCACTGGCACTGTTAGTCTCGTCTCTCTACATGTACGCGGGTGCTGGTGCTCCTCCTACTGGGGAAAACAAACAGCAGGGCAAGCTTTTTCCCTCCTAAGATAAAGTGGGATCACAAAAAGATTCACAGCAAAGAATAGGTACTGATCCTTGCGGCAGCTCAAGTGACTCATGGGACTGGTTATGGGAGCACAATAGTAATTTCTTGCTCTGAAGGTATGGGTTGTATACTTTCTTTGGACTATTTCCATTTAAGTAGTTACTCATGAGTCAGACTTGCTTACTAAAGTGATCTTTTAAGATCAAAAGGCAATGGTCTGCGGATATTTGTAATTACTGTGTCATTATAGATTTTTTTTATTTCAGCATTCATTATTTCGCCATGAATCGTAATACCATATATGCAGTTAGAGCTTTCTTTTGATCCTGTACCGGTGTAGGCTCCATAATATTGTGCATGATTTGATTCTGGCATAAGTTCATGTCTTTCAGCTGATAAGAATAACAGATGCTACACTTGGTCTGGTTATACATGGATTGCTTTCTATTCATAATATGTTTATAGGGCTTTGTTCTTAGTTATGGAGATAAATTGGTCTGTGTGGGTTGTGAAACTGGTGAAAGCTCCTGTAGATTGCTGGATGGTCCCAACAAACATTCATAGATCATCACCTAACACACGAACAACTGACAGTAACAGTAAGTTTTGACAAGTTTGTAGTTTCTGAAATGTGTAAATAAGCACACAGTAGCAGTTTGTTTTAAAATGACAAAGAAAATCCATGTACAAATAGTTTTGGAGTACATCCATCATGCCTAGCTTGGTGATTTTCCCATAAAGTGGTGTCAAGCTTCTCTACACATGAATAAGAGCAAAATGCAGAAGGCTCACAATCATTGTGTCTATATTCTCACTAATCCGGTGGATATCTGCTGCTTGGTGCTCCAGGACATTGACGATTAGATCACCGAGCTGAATCTCTCGGTGAACACACATGGCTGGCCAGCTGGTTCATCTGATCTCACTGGCCGACTTCTCCTCCTCGCAGAAGGACCTATTCTTCATTTGGAGTTCCTTGACCTCCTCCGAGGAGGCATTGGCTGCTCTCCTCGGAGCAACGAGAGCTTTTGAAGGTAGTGGTGCGACGGGTCAATTGACAAACGTAAGGAATAGTGTGAAGGATAGATAAGCTATTAGAAAAGTGTCTGGCGAGGTTTAACTATGAGCCAGTAGAGAGTATTGGTGTATTACATATGGTTAACAGTGGAGTTCGATGTTATTATTATGTATAGGGAGTAGATTAAATCATCTTTTTTCCCTTAATATTTGCTGTTTGGCGGAATAAACCTTTGCGGTCGAAACTTTATTAAGAAAATACTACTCATGATTGATGCATGCATTTCCAACATTTAATTACACACTTAGTAAGATTGATCTCCTGTGTCTGGAGGATTACTTGATTTTTGAGTTAAGGGCTGCTAGATCGTTCAACCGCAAAAAAAAAAGACTGCTAGATCCTTGAGAGGAGATGCATAGTGAAGTTGTCATTTCTGTAATCCTAGGCACAAAATGGAAAAGGAGTACTGAACTGCCGCATGCAGTACTACTGATACAGCCCACATGAAACTGGTGAGAGAAGTTGGGGAGTAGCTCGGTAAGAGCATCTCCAACAGGTGCGGCAAAAGGCGCGCCCGCGCGGTAAAATTTGGTTTTAGCGCGCGCCGGCTGGTTCCGTGCGCTCCGGCGGCGGCGGGAACTTACCGCGCGCGGGAAGCGCTTGCGCGCGCAGGAGAAAGCGGCACGCGGCGCGGTAGATTTGGCGCGTCGCTTCGCGCGCGCCTATAAAATGTCGCGCTCGCCGCGCACAGACACAGCCACGCGCCCTCCCCTCGCAACCTCGCCGCTTCACCGCTTTCCGCGTCACCACCGCGCCGCCGGGGTTCTTCGGGCTACCGTGGCGTCCGCGAGCGCCCCAACGGCTGGTACTCCGCCGAGATCCGGTCCGGCGATGTCCGGCTCGGCCTCGGGTCGTTCCGGAGCACGTACGAGGCGGCCCGCGCGTACGACACGGCGGCGTGGCGCTTGGATAGGCCCCGGTCGCAGATGAACTTCGGGACGTCTTCACGCGCGAGCAGGCGCAGCACGTCGCCCCTCCACCGCGTCTCATCACCGACATGGACCGTGCCGACCACGCTCGGCGCTGCCGCCGCCTCCTCATCGCCGAGGAGGACGAGCGAGCCATGGCGGAGTGGCGCAGTCGCCACCCGGAGGACGTCGCCGACGAGCGTGCCTACTGGGCGGAGAGGACGGCAAGGCGCCGCGCGGAGCAGGCGGACCGGCATCGGCGGAAGGCATCGTTGAAGCAGGTGGGAGGTCGATCTTCACGTCAGACGATGAACGTTGGGACGACATATGGCTTGATACCTCGGACAACACCGACGAGGATGGTGATGATGGTAGCGACTTGGAGTAGTTTCTATCTATATATGCCGTAGTAGTTTCTATCTAGTTGCACCGTAGTTCTATCTATCTATGCTTTCGAACTATCTATCTAGTTGCACCGATGTAAAATACCTTTGTATGGTTTTTTATCTATGCAATTTATCGTTTTTTATTATCTTAATATTTATCTATGCTTCTGAAAATGTTGTAAAAATGAGCGCGTGTGCTGCATTTTTGCGCGCTGCTGAAGCGACGCGCGCATGCTGCATCTTAGCGCGGCTGCTGGAGTCAGCGCTGCGCGCCGCGCCAAATCAGGCGATGGGCGCGCGGCAAAGCTGTTTTTTACGCGCGGCGCGTTCGGCGCATGTTGGAGATGCTCTAAGAAAAGAAACAAGAACACACAATGAAATGTGAAACACACACTCCAGTCTTCAGACAGAACATATCGCAGATACACACACGTTCCAATAGTTAAGCCCATCTTGATCATCACACTAATAATGTACTACTAGTAATTATGCCAATTATAATCACTAAAGATCCATGCATGTAGTGTTGCTTGGTAGTAGTAGAACCGTAGAAGAAGATAGATCGATGCTGCGAGCTGGCAAACTTAAGCTAGGCTAGAGGGGGCTCCTAGCTTAGCTTAGCTTATGGCTCTACGTACATGCAAAGAGAGAGGTCGATCTGCGGCAGAGACGTGAACACAACTCACGCTACAAGGCCAGCTTATTTACGCTAAAGGTGACGGCCGGCGAGGTTAATTAGGCCCAGCCAGGGTGGCGGCGAGGCTGGCGCAGAAGAAGGAGAAGAAGGAGCAGGCGATGGAGATTTGGGTCCAGAGGTCGAGGACGTTCCCGCCGGCGCTCTGCCCGCCGGCGACGACTGCCACCATGTAGACGACTCGGAAAAGAAGGTAGGTATTGGTGGCAGCGACGACGAGCGCGCTGGCGACGAGGCGCCGGCCCAGAAATGTGAGGGAACCCCCCGCCAGGACCACGACGGCCGCCGCGGCCGTCATGGCCTGAGCTACGCCGAGGAGCACCAGGGCGAGCGCCGCCGCGCGCAGGCGCAGCGCCTCCGCCTCCGTGGCAGAGTGCCCGATCTGCGACTGCATGCATGCATGGGTAACCATCCAGCAAATTAGTACATACGATACCGACGATAGTAGGTGCCAGCGAAAAGGGAGATAGATGCCGGAGTTGTGGAGTAATTACCTGGAAGTCTCCCGGGTTGCTGGTGGCGGCAACGAGCCCGATCACGGCCGCCACCAAGCCAAGCCGAAGACGAAGCCGATCACGGCAGCTGGTTGGTCACCACCAGCCATTGATGCTTGTCCCTCTTCCTCTTCCTCTTGTCGCGCAGGCGGTGCTTTCCTGATGGAGCTAGCTAGCTATCTCTCACGGTCATGGGTCAAGGCGGCGAGGGACGGGAGGTTCGGTCGGCTATATAAGCAAGTAGTAGTACATCAAGTGAAGTGATGAACGGCTGGCGAGACGTAGGCGTGGGCAAAGGAAAGCACGACACGTAACTGTACGTACCATCGATCTTTGGCAGTGCCCAGCCCAACTTCTTTGCAATTGCAAATGCAAATGCATGTGCGTATCCTGTGACCCCGTTTGCCGAGCGTTTCACACTTTTAATTTGCTTCAAGCGGACGGCTGAATTCTTGCACCCGAACGGAGGGGAGTGGCATGCATGGGCCATGGCCACGTACGAAGGCAAGCATCCCAGTGCTACACAGTGATAGTAGCAGTTGGCCGGCCTTTAAAGGATCGATGCATGCATCCATCGACGATGGAGACATAAGCTAGGTGGCTGGACAGGCCGGACATCACGCTCTTCTCCACTTCGTTTGTGGTGGAAGCTAGGTTTATCTGTCACACCACAGTTTGATTCCAAGTGGATGACTTTTTTTCCTGGCAAATGTACGCACAAATTCAGAAGCAAAACAATGGCATAGATAGTTACTCGCAACAGTTATACAGCTCTGAAGGCACATACCAGTTGATAATCTCAAAAACTGATTGTTCTACTACTAATTAACTCACTAGATATCCGTCAAAAAACTTAACTCACACCATTTTTTTTCTGCGAATAACTCATAACATAGCCCTCCAAAAAGTTAACTGACAACATATCCAATACCAAGCGCAGCCATGGCTAGCTGGAAGTAATTCACAACTAGATTTCCCAAGAGTACTGTAGCCTGCTAAGAAAAGAGTGTTGTAGCTACATGGAGCAACTTACTACTTGTTCAGTAGCAGTCAGGAGGTAGAAAGACAGCTTAATTAAAGCATCTCTAGCATTACCCCATAGTGTATCAATGGGTATGTTAGTCTGCAAAAACAAGACCATGGTTTCTTTATACAAGATCAGAGAGGGCGGCCTTTTTTTTGGTAAAAAACATCCCCTTAAAGTCATATTTAAGGAGAAAAAAATGCCATTTAGGGGAAAAGGGTATTTAGCAGATTCCTAAGGTTCAAGAGCTCGGTTTGATAGACATAAACCTCAATGATTGCTAGCGTGGCTCGCCTCGCTTTTCGACGCGGAGCTCGCTGCTGTCTTTTTAGCTTCAAAACTACAGTGCGTGTGTTAGCACTACGGCTTTTCAGCACTTTTGAGCTTGGTGCTTTCTGGCTTCTTCTCCACACCTTTCTTTAGCAACTCAGTTAAAGGCCTGCTGATAGCTCCATACCCCGGTACAAACCTTCAAAAGAGAGAATTCCTTATTTAACGTTTTCTTTCTTATCTAACACAAAGTTCAAACTTTGTTTCTTTTGTGATACTTACGTCAATTTTGACTACTAACAATGGTAAATGACACCTGAAAAGACGACTCTAACTCTAATGCAACTTGGGGCCAGGATTAATGTGATGAACGGTTGGTGAGATGTACGCGTAGGCAAAGGAAAGCACGGCATGTATCTTTGGTGGTGCCCAACTTCTTAGCAATTGCAATTGCATGTGCATATCCTCCCTGAACGCGCAGGTGCGTGGGGCCATGAACTCTTGCCATGTGCTGATGTGAAGGAACGTTAGTATCTCGAGAGAGGCACGTGCATCGTAATTTGTATAGAACCTAAGAGAAGAATGTGTAATTGGCCTAGTAAAATCTTAATTAGTTGTAAAGAAAGATACTGTAGGTTGCATGAGTGGGTCGGCATGTCGCCGCGCCCGCCGTTTCACACTTCTAATTTGCTTCCAGAGTATGGCATATCAATTCTTGCACCCGAACAGAGTGGCATGCATGGGGCCATGGCCACGTACGGAAGTAAGCATCGTAGTGTGCTGCACAGTAGTTGTAGCCGGCCCCGGCCTTTAACGGATCGATCATCGATGCATGCATCGACGATGGAGACGACACACGCACAAGTCACGGAACGTCAGAACGGGCATGCGCCGTCCATTTAGCGGACGCGCCGGGCGCCACTTCAAGGAGCTGGCAACGGAGTTTCAATCAGCTTCCAGGAATGGACGAAAAAGACAAGGAGGGATGGTGTCCGACGTACGCTGGCCGGCTGCGTTCATGGTAGACTTCCGATCGAGGCGTACCTGGCTCGCATTCTACGACGGCGAGGTGCTCCTTCATCAAGCTGATCGCCAGATCGTGCTGCTCAACGACAGAGGGCGGCCGATCGACGGGGAAGTCGTGGTGCATGGTGGTTGGGTTCAGTTTCCTTGTCACATCTCGTTTGGCGTTGGGGAACCTACAGAGAAACCATGCCCCGAGCGTGCGCCCACCGCGGCACAATCGTGTACCGTGAAGGCGGGGGCATTGAGGCTGCCACGACTCCTCGCAAGGGGGCTCCTCCTTCCTACAATGGCGGAAGTGGATGCCAGGACCCACAGCAACAATGTTACATTCATGGAATAACAAGGGGGTTTACGGAGTGTTTGTGACTTGGCAGGTGCCAATTGGATTAAGTAAGAGGGAGGGCCCCACCCACACCTGAAACTAGGGGGTTGGAGAGAATTAGAAGGAATGATCCGTGGTGGGATCATTCCAGTTACATCTCGGATATCGCCTCCCGCAGATTTCACCGCTCTCTCCGGACACTTCTGGGAGAGAGCTACACTTTCACCACCTAGTCCACTAGAAAATTTCAGCTGGTGGAAGGGAAAGCGGATGACACGCGCTCCTTTGCGCAGGTTGCGTCGGCTTCTCCTCAGATCCAACGGAAGATGGGGGATGGCGGCGGTGGCGGGTGGCGTGGGGGTGGGAGGTGGTTGTGGTGGTGGTGGCGGTGGCGGAGGCGGGCGTGCATATTTTGCTACTGTTGGTGATCATGAAAATGAGTTTGCATGTCGAATTTACCTGGTTCTAAATAGTTTTGATGCATGATATAGTCTCTACGCTTTCGTAGGGAAATGTCTTACTGTTAAACATGATCACTGGCATATCAATTCTTGCACCCCGAACGAACTGGCATGCATGGGGCCATGGCCACGTACGAAAGCAAGCATTCGTAGTACTTAATTACTCTACTACACAGTGTGGCTGTGGAAGGCCCTTAAAGGATGCATGCATCAAGGACGATGGAGGTCGTGCCTTGCGTGACCATTCTGCCATTTGAGTCCATACAGCTGGGCTCGACGGTGAGCCTTACGTCCCTGATGGATGCTTACCGGAAACGGAAACCAGCCGAGCCATCATCACTAGCTAGCGTATGATACGTGCCGACTGAGTGAGAAACGGGAAGCTGGACGCGGCGGAGACGACGTACTTTGCATTGTCTTCGCTATCAACGGGCAGCTGCTGCTATGACCGACCGGGCGACCGGACCTCACGCTCTTCTCCACTTCAGTTTATGGTAGTAGAAGGTTAGCTGTAATAGTTTGATGGCATGTTATGTCTGATCAACGTCATTTCGGTGCATGGCCCTTTTTTTTACTGGGAAAGGTGTACAAACTCAGAAGCAAAACAATGGCATATATAGTTACTCCCAGCAGTTATGCAGCTCTGAATGCACATATCAGTTGATTGTCTCAAGAATTGTACTACTACTAATTACTAACTCACTACATATCCCTCAAAAAAGTTAACTTGCAACACATATCCAGTACCAAGCGCATGCATGCATGGCTAGCCGGAAGTAATTCACAAACAGAGTTCCATACCGCCTACCTGCACGCTGCATTGTGTTGATTGATGGAATTGCTCAGCCCACTCGTTGATGGAATTGCTCATATCAAGTACTGAAGAAGCAGAATACAAAGCATTAGCGAATGCAGCAGCAGAGATCGTTTGGGTCAAATCCATGCTAAAGGAACTTGGAATACATCACACACAAACTGCATGTCTTTGGTGTGACAATCTTGGTGCTGCTTACTTGTCTACAAATCATGTCTTTCATGCGAGAAACAAGCACATTGAAATTGATTATCACTTTGTAGGAGAAACAGTTGCTAGCAAGGAGTTAAAAATTTGGTTTGTGCATTTCAAAGATCAAGTTGCTGATGGATTCACAAAGGCATTGCCTACAAGATCATTTGAAGAATTTTGGCGTAATCTTAACTTAGAAAAGTTATGATTAAGGGAGAATGTTAAACAAGCATATGGTTAGCCGCCTAACCATGATTTGTGCGCTACACATTGATAGAATAGAGATAGATTTCCTACGGTTTAAACTTGCTGTTTATCTCTATCTCTCCCTCTCCTAAATCTCTTTCGGCTGATAACCGAAACTCGTTATACTCCACGCCAATATCAGTACATATACATGGCTTAGGGCGTAGGAACGCTTCAACATAACTTTATAGGGGGAACAAGTGGATTAACCCGTTTACTTTTTGTTTTTTATCAATCCCCTAGTTCTTTGGGCTCGTTTTGAATTTTTTTGAGGAATTTGTGGGCTCGTTAACATAAAAAGGTGAGGCGGGACAAACAGAGGACAGAGGGGCATACGTTACCAAGCGACACTTTTGTTTTTAACCTGCCAACTCGTAGTTGGATGAAAATCAATTGGGCTTCAATTGATTTTCATCCAACTGTCAAATAGACATTCGCTAATTTAGTGTTTAATGTTTTATAGTGAGGGGAAGAATTTACATCGAAGCTAAATAATGTTCTCTATACTCTGTATTGCTAATGAAGCGGGGAGCCAGCGAATCATGTCAGATAGTAGCAACGAACTGGAGAATGATGCCAGATATTAGTAGCGAATGACTTGATCTCCAAGTAATAGCCAAAGATTATCACTGGGCACAACATAGGTAGCAAGGGCGCTTGCCCTTTGCCGCTCTCTTCCTGCGTCGCTCCGCCTGTTTCGTTGCCTTGTCAGGGCACTACCAGTGATTGGCAACATGATACAGGATCGCGGTAATTTCCCTCTCACCCAGTAGAAAAATCACATCGCTTATGTATCATATAGAAATCAACATGTTCGAAGTTAGATTAATTGGCGCAAATGAGACAAGCACGGTCCACGATAGTGAAAAAAACTAACATGGACAGGGGCATATGCCCCCCCTCCTCGACGCACTTCACCATATTGTATTTATTCAATAGTTATTTATAGTTGAGCGTATTATAGTCATTATTTGCATCATATAATCACATATAGATGGTGTATTGAGACTTTATTTGACAGCTAAAATTATGTCTTTTATGTTTATGCATTTATATTTTTTGATGATATACAACATATATTGTTGAAAGTATATATGTTACTTTGTTAATGTTCATTGTGCCTCAATCGCACTACGGCCTTCATAATGCTAGGGCTGGCCCTCCCAGTCCTTGTCGTCCTGCCAAAATCCTCCAAGGAGGTTCATGACTGACTGGTATGACAGCGTCGCCGCCAAGGATGCCAGCAACATAAGCGACCCACGCATCTCCTTGGTCCACTTGTTTTGCCTCTCCAACAGCTAGTCGGCATTGTCATCCTCATGGAGGACGACGATGCTACTGTCCGAAGGAGGGGCGCTGGCACTGGAACCGGCCGACCCGCCGCCCTGCTCGATGTCGATGAAAATGTGTCCTGGAGCACCTCCCCGTGCCTTGTGATGAGACGACATAGTCTGCTACCTAGCGCGATCGAGTAGCACACCGTATTTAGAGAATGACAAAGAACCATGAAAGAATAAAGAAGGGAACAATAATAATGTCGCCAATACTACTACAGTACTATCACAATCTATATCTATATATACCTAATATTAAACGATGTAGGCTTTCATAGTTTTCTATAAGTCACCCTTTTCTATCCGTTGATTTTATGTTAATAATAAAGATTGACGGCTGAGATTTAAAAATAGATTTATGTTTTTTCCTATTTAAAAGAAGTTAATCATACTGTTTTCTTATAATTGCATATACGTAGCTAGCTAGGTTTCCATATGTAGGTACAACTCACGTTATCTAGGTAAATATACCTAGCTTGCCCTGGATTGGAATCCGTTAGCAGCAGGAGACTGATTTGGCGTCGATCGGCCCACCAGTGCGGCCACGCGTACATCAACTTAAGCTGGGATAAAGCCATGCCGCAAGACCCTCGTTCATGGTGGTCGTTCTCGACTGTCCAGAGTCAGAATCAGGCGACATGGCCACACCGGCGGCGCTTTGTCGCTGTTCTCGCCATGGGCTGGGCATGAGTACGACCTGGGCGTCTCCCCGGTTCCGGGCCATGGCAATCCTAGGACGAAGTAGTTCGTGTCCGGCCATGTGGTTGCGGCGTCCTTCACCGAATTATCCGATACGGAGGCGTACTGGAGCTCCGGTGGAAGGAGCGGGTAGGTGGGCTTCTAGATGTCGCGATCGAAGAAGAAGGCGAGGAGGAGGTCGGGAAGGAGAGAGTAGAGGGATGGATGCAGGAGTCGGTCACGGACATTATCCAGGATGTCGGCTAGGCACCGTTCCTTGTGTAGCTAATTTTCAGCACTAGCAGAAGGTCGTGACACTGTGGCGCGAGCCCGAGTCTGTGGAGAGCCCACATGACGTGCGGCGCCGCTGGTGCCCATTGACGCTGATCTCGCCACCTCTCCTCTTAATAGCTAAGGGTGGAACTGGCATGCACGCACAGGACGTGCAACTGACTTGCGGTGTTTCTGTTTTCGGCTTTTCGCCCTCTTTATTCCTTGCATAACAGTAGTGCATGATCTAAACGCCATTTGCGCATGCACAGGACGTCCTGATGGCCCGATCTAAACAGCCTGCATGTTTGTTTCTTAGTAGTTTTTCTATTACACATGCAAGTAGTGTAGCGCGTCCACGAGCCCGCGATTTTCTCTCTCCAGGCATTGCCGTGATTAGTGGATTAACTTAGACCAGGAGCCAATGGTGGGATGACGCCATGATTATCGACGATCATACCCCGTTTCTTTCGTTCCTTTTTGTTTTCCGTTTGACAGAATATAAAAAGGAAAGGAAAACTGGATCGAGAAGGAGGCGTGGTGGTAAGCATCAGCCGGTCGCGCGGCAGCATGGATCTTTCCTGTGCCACAGCAGGGCATTGCCGGCGGCTGGGCGGAAGAAGCGGCAGTGCCTTCGGTCGCACTGAGCTGGACCGGGCAACTTTCGGTCCTCTTTCCACAGACCGGAATGGCCAGTTTTTTTGTCGCTCCGAGCTTTTTCGGTCCGGTCCATGAGCGGGTTCGTGTCCACCCAGGCGCATCTGCTTACACATCCAACGTCACTCGCATTGTTTGGACAGGTGCAATCGCTTCTGGATTAGGAAGAACAGACACACCACTTTCAGATCAATGTTGCTAGATGCCGATGTCACCAAGGGCCATCTCACACGGTAGTGTTTTAAAGTAGCACTTCTGGTCCTTGACAAATATTTTTTTTCCTTTAAAAGTTTTTGTAGTCTCCATGCATACTATTGGCAATTCAGGGAATTACCGATATCGTTGGTTGACTCTCATGGATAAGAGTGCATATGTGAGAAGGATGCATGATACTTTGCAATAATAATGCCATTTATATTGATGGATGTGTATGACTTTGTAAGAATTTCTTTTATGCTAACTTTATAAGGCTTTCTTTCAGTTCCTGATCATTTGCACAACTTTTTTAGCTCTATTCTCTCCTCTGAATATAAGTTTGCTGGTCCTCGATCTAATGTACAAAGGGTTAATTTATAGTACATATTTATCGTTGTTTATCAGCAAGTCCTAATGAGTTGGTGTCGTGCCAATGTTTTGTAGGAATCGAGGAAGATGTGGGATTATCTAATCAAAGATTAGTGTTGTTCACCTGGATCACTTGAGCATGTCATGTCTCGAACTAGCGTGCTGAAGAACTCTACTTTCAATTGATCTATCGTTCTGCATTCGCTTCATTAACAAAAGGTTTACTGTTGCAACGCATGGGCACATGTGCTAGTAGCAGGATAAAGGATGGGCGTATGCAAGAAGGCAATTCACGGTGTCGCGCTGATCTAAGTAAGGAATTCATCAGATCTTACACAACTTTTTTCGTAATCAACAACATCTGAGATGGGCATGAGGAATTTAAATGAATTGACCACAGGCCAACCTTTGGCACGACATAACTTCTGTCAACGCGCTGATCTAAGTAAGGAATTCATCAGATCTTACACAACTTTTTTCGTAATCAACAACATCTGAGATGGGCATGAGGAATTTAAATGAATTGACCTCAGGCCAACCTTTGGCACGACACAACTTCTGTCAATGCAAGCAAGCGAATACAGTCAGGTGGAGGATAAAAATTGCTTTTTGTGCACAACAAAACCCTTATGCAATAGTTACATAAGTGTAGCATTTTTGTAAGCAAAAGCAAGCTCGAGCATGAATCAGGCCAAGGCAAATATAATCAAAAAATGCTAAAACGCTTGAGCGTCATATCGCGCGGGCGCGACAGATACCTTATCGAAGGAGGGGCATACCATGGAGCATGAGTACCGTGGGAGGAGGGGGCCGAGGGCGTCGCTCTGGTCGTCGGCGAAGGAGGCGGGGCGCTGGACCTTGATCGAGGTCGTCTCTCGTTTGGTCGTCTCGAGCCGTGACTTGGATGCTTTTGTTGGAGCCTTCCTTGATTGTATTTTTATAGCATTGTCCTGCAGGACCTGCCGAAGCAACGAGTAGAGGAGTTCTCTGCGAGGATGTAAGATGCCCAGTTACAGACTTAAGGAAGGAAGACATCCAGTTTCTTACAGACCGAAGGAAGGAAGATATACAGTTGCGTGCGTACACGTACGGTTTGCTCGTGTCCACGTGAGAGGTGTACACGTTAACTGCAGAACTCGGGACGAGCCGTGCCGCAACTCCTCTAGGTAGGTGCTGCGAGAGGTGTGCAGTTCAATCAACCTGTGGTTGAGTTGGTTAGGTGGATAGTGGTATCTCCAACTCATCAGGGTTCAAATCCTGGTGCTCGTATTATTTCTGGATTTATTTCAGGAATTCCGGCGATGCGCTTCCCGTCGACGACGAAGCGCCTACGGTGCTTCGTAAATCTCAAGATGATATGCCGGCTCAGTCTTTCAGAGGTGCTCATAGGGGTAGGGTGTACGTGTGTGCGTTCATAGGGGTGAGTGTATGCGCGTATATATGAGCGCTTGTGTCTGTACTGATGCTCAAAAAAAAAGCAACCGCGGAACCAAAATCCACGTCACATGGCCGCGACTTCGCTCGAGCGTTCACCGGCGGCCGCCAGGCGATGGCGATGGGGCTCGTCACAGTGTGCTTTCCGTCGCTCCACGCGATCGACCCGAACGTGTACTCCTTTATGCTTCCCGCGGCTCGGATAGAGAAGGTGACCTGGTACTCCTGTGTGTTGTGCGTAGTGCTGAACTGCAGCTTCTGCGGCCTCGCGTCGACGCGCATGCCGGCGGGGCTGGTGACCGTGGCTCGGTACGTCGCATCCACATTGCTGCCGATGTTGCGCACCATGCGGTGCTGCGTGATGGTCTCGTTGCGCGAGGTGAACACCGCCACGAAGGCCGGGTAGTTGTGGTCTCCAACATAGCCTGAACCCGGGAGCGTCGAGCAATTGGTCGACGAGCCGTCTCTCGTGAAGACGGCAACCTCGTCAGCGGTGTAGCCGAGTGCGCACAGGAAGGTGACGTAGTCGTCCGTGCCGGCGTCGTACACGAGGCCTGGGTCAAGGGCGCGGTTGGGGTCCACGTGGCCTGCCCCGCGCGTGAACGGCGTGGACGCCTTGCCGGTGGCCATGTCTCCGATGACGTGGCCGGCATTGTCCACGTTGTACGCGGTGGTCATCATGGCGGACTTGATCGCGGTGGTCATCATGGTGGTCATCATGCCGCTCACATGTGGGCACGCCATGGATGTGTCCGATAGAACATTGTAGTGCACTCGTCTCGTGTCGCTGTCGAGGCCCGAGGGCGAGGCGGCGCCGGTCCAAGCGGCGAGGATCTCCACGCCGGGTGCCGTGACGTCCGGCTTGAGGATCTCCGGCGCGTGGAGGTTCGGCCCGCGGCTCGAGAAGGATGCCATTCTAGGGGAAGGAGGCGTCGGGCCGATGACCGTGCCGCGGAACACGATCGTCGCGACCGGGGACGTAGTCTTGTTCATGTACGTTTTAATCCTTTTCGCAGCGGCGAACGTGACGGTTGTTGTAGGGAAGGTGTGGGGGCTGCCGACGACCAGCTCGCCGAATTCTTTCGTGCTCGTGAGGATTGCTCCGACGCCGCCGGCGAGTTTGACAGACTCTCCTTGCGCAACATTCAAGACGGCAGGGTCGCACAAAACGATCTTCCCGGTGACCAAGCTGGCGTTCATCTTCCCAGCTTCGCAGATTTTGGAGCCGGCGGTCCGGCCATGCACGAGCGGTATCTCGGTTGCGCCAAGCGGCGGGCCGGCGTAGGGTGAACCGCCTGAAAAGGTATCGCCGTTGCCGAGGACGACGTCCGCCGGGAAACGGCGGTTGATGCATGGTGGACGCGCCGACGGTCAGGAACCAAGGCGCGATGTTGATGGCGGTGGACTCAGCTGGGCCGGAGTTCCCCGCCGCGGCAGAGACGATGATGCCCTTGCGGACGGCGCTGAAGGCGCCCACGGCGGTGGAGTCCATATAAAGCGGCTCCGCGTAGCCGGAGGAGCCGAACGAAGCGGAGATGACGTGGACCCCGTCGGCGATGGCCTCGTCGAACGTACGCCGCGAGGATGTCGGAGGTGGCGCATCCGTACGTGTTTCTTTACAGGAGGGAGGCGACGCGCGCGGCCGGGGCCATGCCGACCGACGGCGTCCCCTCCCCTCTTGCGTAGCGAGCCGTAGAAATTAAGCCGCGTCCGGGATTGAAACAAGCGAAGGAAGGATTGGTCAAAGCTGGTCATGCTAGCTGCTCCTGCTTGAGATGCATGCATGCATGCGTGTCGGTCCCACCCTCCATCCATCCATCCAGGGAAGGCGCGCGGTGGTCTGTCCTGGGTGGCGTGCAGTGCACGTCGCCGGCCGGCCGGCGTGTGGCCGCGCATCGACACAGCCTCCTGCATGCTCCGCCTCCCCTCCACCACCGTGGCCAAGCTCAACGAGTCCCTCCTTCCTCCCCGTCCACGCGGGCGGAGAGGACATGTCCTGCGTCGCTGCCAATCTGTTCTCTACAATATTCCTCAGACGCGCACGACTTGTTTCGGCCGACCCCAAGATCCCGTCGCCGGCCGGAGCTCCCATGCCCTCTTCCTCGTCGGTCATCTCCGACTTCCCGGCCGCCAAAGCAACATCATTTTCTCCAATTCCTCTCACTCCCAACCCACGCTCCAATTTCACCACGCCAGCGATCGACGTCCTTGGATCGGAGCCACCTCACCTGCAGGCGGCAAACCCACGCCCATCTTTGCTAGCGGCCGGAGTCAGCCTCAGTCAGCCATCGAGAAAGCTCGCTGCCAAACCTAGGCCAGGCCCGCGGTGTCGTCGCTCCCAGCTCGCCGTCATCCACAGAAACAACGGGAGACAGACCCAAACAATTCATTTCATTTTTAGCGCGCGGCGCGTTGCGCGGCTGTTGGAGATGCTCTTAGACGCTGCGGCAGGGTCGCACAAAACGATTTTCCCGGCGACCAAGCTGGCGTTCAGCTTCCCAGCTTCGCAGGTTTTCGAGCCGACGGTCCGGCCATGCACGAGCGGTGTCTCGGTAGCGCCAAGCGGCGGGCCAGCGTAGAGCGAAGCGCCAGAAAAGGTATCGCCGTTGCCGAGGACGACGTCCGCCGGGAAATGGCGGTTGATGGTGAACGCGCCGACGGTCAAGAACCAGGGCGCGATATTGTTGCCGGTGGACTCAGCTGGGCCGGAGTTCCCCGCTACGGCAGAGACGATGATGCCCTTGCGGACGGCGCTGAAGGCGCCCACGGCGGTGGAGTCCACATAAAACGGCTCCGCGTAGCCGGAGGAGCCGAATGAAGCGGAGATGACGTCGACCCCGTCGGCGATGGCCTCGTCGAACGCCGCGAGGATGTCGGAGGTTGCGCATCCGCATTTCCAGCACACTTTGTAGGAGGCTACGCGCGCGCCCGGGGCCATGCCGACGGCGTTCCCTCTGCCGTAGCCGTAGAAAGCCGCGTCCGGGACGGCAGAGCCGGCGGCGGTGGAGGCGGTGTGGGTGCCATGGCCGAGGGTGTCGAGCGGCGACTTGGACTCCTCCGTCTCGTTGATCGGGCCTCCAAGTTGAACCTCATACCCCACGTAGAAGACCTTGGCGCCGACGAGCTTGCCATTGCAGTAGGCGGAGGCGTTGAACGACGGAGCCGAGACGCAGGCACCGCGGAACTTGCCGGGCGGCGGCGGCAGCAACGGGCCCGCCGCGAACTCCGCGCGGTCGATGGGGTACACGCCGGTGTCGAGGACGCCGATGACGACGTCCGTGGCGCCGTTGGACGCTGGTAGCAAGCCCGACGATGCCGACAGGCCGAGGAAGGATGGCGTCAGCGTGGTGTGTAGCTGCTGCATCACATCGGGCACGACGGCGAGCACGGAGCGCTGGGCCGCGAGGTGCGCGGCCTGGCGACCCGTGAGGCGAGCCGCGAAGCCCGTGGCGGCGTGGGAGTAGGAATAGAGCACCCGCGGCGCCGGAAGGGACATGTCCGCCGGCATGCGGTCACGCAGGAATGAGGCGTACGCCCGGGTATTGAGCAGGCCACGGCACGGCAGCGGCGGCGCGTGCGCGCGAGCGACATGCACGATGCAGCAGGACCGCTCCTCCTCCTTTTCCCTCGCCGGCGACGCCGCGGCGGTGGCAACGATGGCGAGCTGGACGCACAGAAGCGCGAGTGGTCTGGCATCGTTGCACGGAGAGAAATACGCGGCGGCGGTGTTGTGTACTGTGAAGTACGGTGATCGGAGTCGCGAATAAGTAGGCGTCCGTCTATAATTTCATGTCCGTCAGAGTTGGCTGGATGAGTAAAGGCGTCAGATTCATCTTCGGTTGAGCCGCATCGATCGTTGTGGAGGAGCCAACAATCATGTGAGATGTTCACCGGATCCAAATCCATCGAAATTACTTAATTGTGGGTTATCTGGAAGCAGCATTCATTCATGTAGTCCTTATCCCAACCAGACGGTTTTATGCTCGTGAAACAGTAACAGTATGTTTTGCATTGCTCAGTCGGACATTTTGGCCGACTGAGATTTAATGAAGTCTGGGTTGATGTTATATTCATGAGCTCTTACATAAAGATTCATGAAAAAAAATCATTTTTATATGTTTTAATTTGACTAAGACTTTGTTAAATCTCAGTCCATGGCGATCTAACCATACCCTTAGGGTGTGTTCGGTTCGGGAACGAAGTGGAATGGAATGGAACGGTTCCATTCCACTGGAGCGGGTTGGTTCCGTCCCTATGTTCGGTTAGGATAATTATGTGGAACGGAATGGCTACATTCCAGTGTTTGGTTAGGATAATGGAACGGAATGAATTTGGTTAGAAATGGAGAGATTATCTCTCGGAATTGCTACATTTAAATAGAACAATATTTTTTTATCAATAAATTATTTGAATTGTCAGCGAAAATTCAATTGTTATTATAGTTTGGACAATTTATAAATTTTGTCACTATACACAAGAAATAATTGCCATTACCATCCACCCTTCCTGGTTCAGACTCTGGCATATACGAACAATTCAGAGTTCAGACTCGCTCATGCACCAACAATTCAGAGTTCATACTCGACATTGCAACACACGCATTTGCTAATTGCAGTTTACAATCAGTAGCAAAAGTTTTCCTCCTTTTTTACTAGCAAAAGAAGATGAAGCTCTCGAACTGCACGGCGTACAGCACCAGAACAGTCAGCACCAGAACAGTCAGCACCGCGGTGAACACCCCCATGGCGCAGAGGTCTGCAACGGCTTCCTTGCCGGCTCGCTCTCGGCCAAATGGGCCGCCGCCAAGCCTCTCTTCCACGCGAGCCGCCTCCGCTCGCCCACTGCTAGTCTGCTGCCGCGTTGCTGGTGCACGCCATTAGAGAGGGATAGTCAAAGCCGGAGAGGGAGAGAGGAGGGAGCGGCCGGCGGCGTCGCAGATCGAGCAGGAGAGACAAGGGGGTGGCCGCCGGCGTCACAGATCGAGGGGGAGAGACGAGGGGGGTGGCCGCCGGCGTCGCAGATCGAGTGGGGAGAGACGAGGGGGTGGCGGCGCTGAGATTGGGGGTGAGCGAGAGTCAGGGGAAGGCGTGAGACTGGGGCGTTCCGCGTCGTCCGGCCAATTCGAAGGCACGACCTGGTTCGGCATATCGACCGAATATGCCGTTCCAGGAATGAGTGGGTTCCGGTTCCTCGGGTCAACCATACACGAGAATGGTACTTCGGGACGGAACCGACCCATGCCGTCCCATTCGGTCACATAAACCAAACATATCCTTAGGAAAATGGTATCTGGCTAACGCCCATGATGGCATCACGACCTTTCTCGGCCGTCTATTTCTTTGCACGGATCTCAAGGCAGAGAAGAGAGTCACGGCATATTTTTACTAGTTCGCTACACAACAAAATAAACGCAAATGATCTCATTACAAATGTTACAAATGCGTGGGCTAGCTAATTGGTTAGGGCCGTACACCTGGGAGACCTGGTTCCAAATCCTCCTCCATTTTACTCCTTTTGTAAATAAATATAAGACGTTTCTGAGACTTTACAGAGGCAATACTTTTTTAGCAGGGATGGCAAAATATGCACACAAAAATTACAATAAATCCATAGATGAAAAAATTACAATAAAAAACCTTTTCTTCACTAGGTGGCAAATCTTTTTTAGATATATGACAAAATTATTTTTCCTTTTGTCCCTTTTTTTTCAATTCATCCATGGCAAAAAAAAATGTATTTTACCATGGCAATTATAGTTTTTTGACCATGTCAAAATTATTTTTTGACTATGGCAAATTTAGTTTTTGAACTTTGGCAAAAAAGAAATTTGTGGCATGGCAAAAAATTGGAACATGGAAAATTTCACAGCATAACACAATATGCCATGGCAAAATTGCCATGGGTATAGATTTTTTTCCTTTCAAACCATTTTTCGTTTTTGTAATTATATCGTCTTGGTAGCATGGCAATTGTAAATTTTAATAGTGTTTCACATAGTCTCATGGGAATTTCACAATTTTTCGGTTTTAAAAAACGACATTTTTTTGCAACTTACTATGCATTATTGTTTTTACATGGCAATTTTTTCAAAAAAAAACAGCTAATTGGGCCTAACCCATTTTTCTGCATGTTCCATAATTTGTTGTGCCAGCTAGGGTCGCCGGGAAACTCCCCCTAGGGCAAACGAATCATTCGCCCAGGTTCCCGCAAGAGCTGTCAATCGTATCTTGTTTCATAAAAGGTGAATTGTACAACTCATAATGTCGCATCAAGATGATACAAGCACCAAGAGCATACATTCAGCCTTTGTACGAAGTAAGCACACAATAACACCGACCCATAAAGAAAAGAAAAAAGGAACATCCAAAAATTCTGTCAAAGCGAACTCAAAAATGCAGTTGCAACCGTCAACATCACCTATCACCAATGACGTGGCTCATGTCATATCGATGACACAAATGGAAATCTAGCCTGTCATTACACATGACCATTTTATTCCTCCCAAGCTTCTGTATGATGTATCTTGTAGGGCATAAACATGACATGAATAAATACCCATGTTCCCCTAAACGAATCTGAACATAGAATTTTAATTTTGTCAACTTATATTATTGACAACAATATAGCTTGTCTTTGTACAATTTGCTACTTGTGTAAGGACAACCTATGTTTGGGTGGCGTGAAGCTAACTGCCCCCAAAATCGGTACTCCGTCCGATCCATATTACTTGCCGTCAAACGGATGCATCTAGGTGTATTTAGTGCTAGATGGATCGGAGGAGTAGTTTGGTTGGAAAAATATTTCAAAAAAGGTGGCAAGTTGGTGAGCCAACTTTAAATTTTTTGGTCTGGTGATAGTTACCAGTTTTTTCATGCTACAAGAAATGACTAATTTTACCCCGTACTTGACATTTTTCAGTGTTAGTGTGTGCCTTTGTGGGTTATTCCAAAGGATGGTTTTGAGATTTAGTGGACAAAATAACTTCCATTTGATTCACTTCACGTAATGCACCATGAAGAATTCAAATGATGGTTTTAGGGCATTACTACGCAGATAACTACAATGTAATACTCCCAAGAGACAATTACCTCCTCGGATCATTGTACGAAGTTGCATCAATTACCCCCGGGCAACAAATTTTACATACATATACAAAGATTACGCACAAAATAGTCAAAACCAAGCTTGCCCGATCCATATCAACTGTTTTTTTAGTACAGATCCAATATCAACTTTAGATGCTAAATCTAACCGATATTAAGAGTTAATCATTAAAGTTAGCCATGATGGCATTCTCTCGAAAATAAAAAGTTGATATATTGAAGGTTGAAAGAGAGTTTAGAAACGAAAGCATCACTTGTCGATAAGTTGAGGGATGGAAAATGCAATTTATTTTTATTTTACTAGTAAAAAAATAGAACAGAGACCTCATCAGTGAGGGAGTGAGACTGCCTCGTGGGTCCAATCAATGTGGAGTCCTTTGAAACCTCACGACGCCAGCAAACCTCCTCCCGCCCCGCTCCGGCGCCCCCGCCTGCATGCCGCCGGCGGCCCCGCTTCCGGCGCTCCTCACCGGCCTCGCCAACCGCG
Source organism: Triticum aestivum (assembly GCF_018294505.1). NCBI lineage: Eukaryota > Viridiplantae > Streptophyta > Magnoliopsida > Poales > Poaceae > Triticum > Triticum aestivum. The sequence goes on along the minus strand of NC_057809.1, from coordinate 574,903,435 downwards.
CGACAACCCCAGCCGCGGCGAGGCAGCTGCACGCGCAGCTCCTCCTGCGCGGCCTCCCGCTCCCCGCCCGCGCCGCCGTCACCCTCCTTGCCGCATCCTCCTCCTCCCCGCGCTACGCCCGCGCCATCTTCGACAGCGTCCCCGCCGCCTCCGCCAACGTCTACCTCTGGACGGCAACCATATCCTCCTACGCCAAGCACGCCTCCTCCCCCGCGCTCGCCGCCGAGGCGTTCGCTCTGTTCCGGCTCATGCTCCGGTCAGGCCCGCCACCCAACGCCTTCACCGTGAGCTCCGTGCTCAAGTCCCTCTCGACGCTCCGAGGGGTCTGCGAGGTGTGCCAGGTGCACGGGTTCTTGGTGAAGGCGGGCCTAGGCTCCTCCGTGCACGTGGGCTCTGCATTGCTCGATTCGTATGGGAATCTTGGCCTGGTGAGGGACGCAAGGAGGGTGTTCGATGAAATGCCTGCGAGGAACGTGGTGGTTGGAAACGCCATGGTAGCATGTTATGCCAGAGCAGGGGATGTGGAGGCTGCGCAGGAAATGTTCGACGGTATGGCGGAGAGGGACCTCATCTCCTGGAACACGCTCATGTCAGGGTACCTGCGGCAAGGCGATGCTGGCGTCGCGAGGGGCCTGTTTGATCAGATGCCGCAGAGGAATGTGCACAGCTGGAACATGATGGTCACCGCGTGTTCCCAGGCAGGGCTGTGGGCTGACTCAGTAGCGGTGTTCAATCGGATGCGGCTGGTGGGTTTCCACCCCGATGCTGCAACAATGGCCGTGTTGATGTCCGCATGCGCACAGCTAGGCTCCTTGTCAGTTGCAAGGCAGGTGCACGGACTTTTACACAAGGGCTGTGTCGAGATGAACTGCCATGTGCGGAATTCTTTGATCGACATGTTTGCAAAGTGCGGTTGCATTACTGAAGCTCGTTTCTTGTTTGGCGAGACACGTCTGAAGGATGTGGTGTCTTACAATGTGATGGTCACTGCTCTTGCGCAACATGGACATGGCAAAGATACACTGAAGCTTTTCAATGACATGATTGAGGAAGGATTGCGGCCTGATGCAGTGACATTTCTTGGCGTGATATCAGCTTGCGCACATGCTGGGCTAGTGGACGATGGAAAGCACTATTTTGAGTCCATGGGAACAACGTACGCAATTCAGAAATCTGCAGATCATTATGCTTGCATGGTGGATCTCTATGGCCGAGCTGGGCTTATTGAAGAAGCACACTCCTTTGTGAAGGTAATGCCGGTGAAGCCACATGCAGGTGTCTGGGGAGCATTGCTCAGTGCCTGCCGGAAGCATTGCAATGTTGATGTAGGTGAGGTCGCCGCAAGAGAACTCGTCAGGATCGAACCCATGAATGCTGGCAACTACGTTCTCCTTGCAAACACACTAGCTCGAAACCAGCGATGGGATTCGGTTGAGGATGTACGACGACTGATGAGGGGAAATGTTGTTGAAAAAGATATAGGGCTCAGCTGGGTTGAAGTAGACACTGTTGTTCATGAGTTCTTGACGGGGGATTTCAGCCACCCCAGTTTTAATCAAATTTACAACATTCTGGAGCATCTGTATCTGCAACCAACCTAAGACTAAGAATTATCACTTCTTACTGCTAAATTTCATTATACATGGCGACAGGACAACACAACTACCATGAAACATTGAAATGTATACATGCACTTTAATGAGAAGAGAGGCCTCCGAGAAGCCGAAATGTATGAGCTTAGGGTAGTTCTAATTCACAATGCCTGAAGGATTAAGATCAAGGCTATCAAGTGTAGTATCATGGAGGTAGTGTCTCAATGACAGTCTAGTTTTATATGGCAGCAGAAATAGTGCAAAAAATTAGAGAAACATGCAAACAGTGTTTTGCTCGTCTTTTCATTAAGAGGAAAAGCAAATGTATATACAAGAGTCCATAGGTTTGGTCGATGAAGGCCCCCAGTCACCACCAAGTACATGTAACCCTTTCATATTCAGGCAACACTGTACAGCACCAAAAAAAAAAAAAACCTTTAGCCTGTCTCTTGTGGTGGAAAGTCCGATTAAGGTAAGCTATTTACTTTGTGTGTGTTGTGAACAATTTATGTTAGAAAAAGCACATACAAACGTGCATAGAAAGATGGAACAAACGAGCTTTACTGAACATACATAAGCTCGTTTCTTTCTTTTTCCTATGCAATTTTGCTTGTTTTATTGCAATGGGGTGCCATAACTGGCAATGCATCATAATTAAATCTTACAGATTATTTTTTGAAATTTACATAGCATACATGGTGCTTAAGATTGAAAGCATGATTTGTATTGTATTTGAGTGCTGTATGTATATATTATGTAGTCCTAGCTTTATTGTCATGAGGGTGTCAACTGGTTAGTCTTTTTCCTTGTTTTGATTACCTTGTGACAGAATGAAAACATCACCAGATCTCTGGTTTTTGTTAATGTTATCGCAGAATGCAATGTCTTCATGATCTCTACATTTTCCCCGTTCTTCAGTAAACAATAGCATATTGAACCAATGTGCGGTTTCTGTAAAGTAGAAATAAAAATATCATACCGTGAGGCTCCCTTTTAGATACCTAAAACTAATGACAATGTAGATTCCATACTGCACGAGGAATCTAAACGAGCTGATGGTTTGAATTTAAATGCCATTTTGTTAACAATTTACATGCTGAAGAATCCCTGCAATTAGTATATGAGAGGAATATTTGTCCTTCTAGTACCAAAATTTTGGAGAACATTAATGATTCCATCAGAGTTCATAATAATTGAATCTCCATTCATTCTTCTCTTTCTCATCATTCTTTTCTCCAGTCTGGCAGAAATTTGAAGAGAACAGTGAATAAGTTGATGCTTTAGAATTAAATAATGGTGTGTTTCAGTTACCTCTACTATTCCTAATGGCTCTGAGTCAGGCACATGAAGTTTTTTTCTTTTCTAAATTTCGTGACTTAATGAAGAGGAGACCGAGTATCTTTGATCTTGAAGAGTCGGGCCAATCCAACCGCTTGCTCCTGCCACTCCTTTTCGGCAGTTGTTATACAGCTATGTTAACTGGCAGTTCACAAAAGGTACGTATGTCCTAAAATTTTGCAGTGGCAGCTAGATTACTATGTAACGTGTCACCATTAGAGAGCCAATGCAAACTCGTTTGCACGAATGTAGTTATCTCATCTCCAGTGATAGTTTGATAATCATTATTTCTATTCATTCACTACAGAATACAGATCGAGGTTACTATTTTTGGTTTTTGCCAGTTAACATTCTGTGCACCAGGAGTACAGGGCACTAGGCAGGCTCTAAACATAACAATCACTATCACAAAAATCAGAACCCAAGTTCTGACTCTTACTTCTTTCCTGACTTTGAAGGCCCTACACGATGAAAGCGGCATAAGACACAATGTATTTTTCACAATAGGCTTCATAGCAAAGCAGCATCCTCCTTTAACCTTATTGGGCTCACCATTTTCATAGCCTGGAACCCACAGATTAAGTGCTTGATACATAGTTGTAAGTGCAAGCAAAGAAAAGGACATGAAGCAACTAAACAAAAGAAGTCGCGGTTCCTAGATATAAGCACTACGTGATAAGATAGGGTACTGCAATGCTTAGGCTTCATCCTTGCCATAGCCTACATCCTCGCCATAGCCGACTTGACGACATCCAAGATTCTGAAGTAGTGGTAGAACAAAGAAGATTGCTCGCCCTCCAAGCCATCACGGTGGTGTCGGTTGCTCCCGGCAAGATTGTTACATGGGCTGCCCCCAATCACCAAGTCGAAGCCGCCAAATCTACCAACGTATGATGCAATTATATCAGGTGTGAGAGATTTCACATCAGCAATCTCAATCAGCGTGCCTGTCTGGGTCTGATCCCACCAACCCCTCAAAATCCTCCTATTAGCTTCACCTATCTCAACAGAAACCACTGCCCTCATGTGGATCCCAAGCCTGTGCAAAGCTACCTCTCCTCCTCCAATACCGGTGAATAAGGACAGCACACTAACACCATTAGGAAACATGTCCCTCAGCACCGACAAATGGTAAGCAACAGTATCAACATGGAATGAGTTGCCAAGAGATTTATATCTCTCTGTCTTGCCGACCCCTCTTGTGTGGTCCCTTGGGAAACCAAGTAGATATTCCACCTCATTAGGCTCCAACGGAGCAACCTTGTTTTTTCCAACCCAGACAAGATTCCATTTTCTGCACTCATCAATGACATATTTCTGAACACTTGGAGGTGGTGAATTGCCTGACCTTGCAAGAAGACTCTGGATCCGCTCGGTCGTCTTTGCACTTGCCACAGTTGTTTGCAAGCAATTGAGTTGTCTTCTCGGGTCCCAAGAAGGCCACCACTTCTTATAATGAGGAAATGCCTCAAATATGGTCTTTGGAGGCAGAGGAAGAAGAGGTGATCTGTTCTCAATTGGCAAATTATGGATGTAGCCTCTTTTCCTTGCAGCTGCAGACAAATGCATAGAATCCACAAACTCTGGTTCAATGTCATACAGAAATCTTGAAATGGTCTCCCATACACCTCTTGGAGTTCGGGCCACATTTTCATAGTAGAAAAAAGGTGGTCCAATAGCTTGTTGAGGAAGCATTCTCATCACTGATGGCCGCCTATAACCGGGCAGGTTAAATCCAACCATTGGATTTGGGAGAAGCATTGGTTCATCATCGCTACCATCCAAGGAAGATCGATTGCCATGTGCTCCACCTCCATATCGCTTCCTCTTTTTCTTGCGCTCTTCCATCAATCTTGTTTTCTTTCTCTCTCCAAAGGAATCAAAGCATCTATCCATAACCTGCCAAATGTCACAGATTTCAGTGTCCTTACATCAAATTAAAAGAGCGAAACTGTTATCGTATTCACATGTACATCAAACCACAACGCACCTGATCGTCACATAAGTTTGTGGAATGGCAATCTCCTGCAACCCGTGATGCACTGATCGAATCAACTAATACACAGAGATCAGCATCCACACCTAGGAAAATTGAAACAGGAATTTATATAGCACAAGGTGCCTTTAACATGAAAGAAGGACCGTCAAGGAAACAATTTGAAAATGAGGCATACCACATGTTGTCATAGCCATACTGGCTTCATCTTCAGAAAAGCCCATGTCTACTAATAAGTTTATCTTCTCGTCCTTCGCTGACATCTCTTTTAGAAAATCCTGCACAAAGGTACAACAACAAACCGAGATTAGAAAACAATAGTTATATCTCATTAACTTTTTAATGCCAACTATGTGACTCCTGATAGGGAAATACAACTACATAGCGACATGTATAGGGCCAGAGAAAAGAAGGGGACCTACAGCTAAATGATCAAGAAATGAATAGCACAAACTACCCAAGAATCAAGAGAAAGAAAAACTGATCAAAAATTAAATCAATGAAATCATTTAGGAACTTGACTTCTTATTCCCCGGCGCTGTTTGAAATGACGTTAATACAAAAGGTACTGTATGCATGAACACAAATGCTCATCATTTTACACTTGAGCAACTATGCACACTAGCAATATGAAGCACTGGTGCTGCTGGACTGGAATAAACTGAAGGTACATGTACAACTTTGTCGTTTCATATGATGGCACTCTGTGTTGGATGCATATCAGTGGTGAAACACAGTTATCTGGTCTCTTCATGCTGCTTGCGTGATAGAAAGTTAAAAACTGATGAATGATGATATCTGTGTATTTTCAGGAGAACATGACGATATTCCCATTCCTCCCATTTCAGGTTATCGCCTTCCTAGGCAAGATGTTTTTTTTGGCTGAGCAGGTGCAATACAAATCAAACACTACATACTGTTTCCCTGTCTGTTGTGTTCAGTCAACTTTATGAAAACTGGTTATCACATCATATATTACATGCTGAGAATTCCAAATTAGTGACTTCGTCTATGCATTTCTAGCAGAATATTTATGGACCAAATCCATCATTTTTCTCGGCTCTAACAGGTAGATGTTGCTCTTCTTGAGGTTGATCTTAGAAGGATATTTGATGCAATTAGTGTGGTATGTGATGTTCTTTTCCAGTATTATGATTGTTTTGTGTAATTGAAAATAAAAAGAAGAATCTTGAACTATGCCATTCTACAGTGAAGAATTCTAAAATCAAGTGTTCAAACTCACAATGCAATTCTACAGTGATGAAAGGCTGGGAGCAAAATAAACAAAGCTCAAACAGAACGTAAAGGAGGTGCTCAAGGTATGCATGGCAAATACTTCCTCCGTTCCAAATTATAAGATGTTTTGGTAGTCTATAAAATATCATAACAAAACCTCTCATAATTTGAGACCGAGGTAGTATTTCACATATATCAGCATACAAATGATTTAAAAAGTTCTAGCAACATAACTAAAGATAAAGAATCATCTACCTCATCACCAGAACTATCAGAGTTGTGCTCTCTACCACCAGTATCATTGTCGTTATCCCAGTTATCGGAATCAAGATCATCATCATCATCATCTTGAACATTTGGGCAGGCGCAGCCAGAAGTAGAGCAATCACCCAATGCACCTTCATCACCTAGTGCCTGCATTTCATATCGCCTTATAACATAAGATCCTTGCCACCAAGCAGCAAAAGTATCATAAGATAAACTCACTAATAAAGCACATTGACAAATACCTTATATGTGAGAAGTAGCTCTAGCAACGCATTTACATCATTGTGCCCTGAAAGCAAAAGCCTCGGTTAAAACAGAAGGTGCAAACACAAAGAAGACAAATGAAATGACATTGGTTATTTTTAATATTACCAATCTCCTTAATGCCCTTCACAACCATCTCTTTTGGGAAACCCATTGTCACATATTCCTCGACTAAAGAAGTAGACGTTGCTTCCCCGTTGGCCCACCCGTTAGAATTCTTTAGACAGTTGCACAAACAAATATTACAATATGATCATAATAATAACAAGCCATGGCTAGCTCTTATGTTGAAATACACAACCAGTTACTACCTGACGTACCAGTGTGGACGGGCCAGGAGCATCCAAGTTCCTCAAGGCCGGAGCTGATGAGGGCGCAACCTCACCATCACTTTCCCACTCAAACTTATCATTATCATCGCTGTCGCTGGTCAAGCCCTGTGACATGAGTTAAACACACCTCCGTCAATATTAAAAGCAAACCACAAGAAAAGCAATTATAGAGAATAAAACAGCGCAGCAAAATAAGTTTATTGTGCCAGAAGCCCACAACAAACATAAGATATTGCAATTGAAATCTCCAGTGCGAAATCAGTACAATGATTCAGCTCTAGAGTTCAGAACTCATCAAAAAGGAAGAGCAAAAACCATTTTTTTTATTTAACAAACTCCCCTTCACCACTGTAAAAGCAAAACATCAAGCTAATGCTCAAGAAATAACATTAGTGCAATTAGAAACAGTTTGATTTGCAGTTATGGGGATGCCTGACTAACTGAAGTATGCTAGCTTTCAGATGCCAGGAAGAATAGTTTTCTGGACAGTAATAGGCAGAGCTATAGAAAACGTCCATTGGCAGAATACAACAGTTGAATTTTCAGCTGCAGGGATGCCTAACTGATGCAGTGCTCTAGCTTTAACAGGTCAGGAAGAACATCTCTCTTGAGACACATGATCGTTATAGTTGACAGGGATGCCTAACTGACCAGGCTGAATGCATTAGTGGTATTCAGAAATCGGTGTACCCATCGCTGATCGGTTTCCACGGCGATACAACCTTAGGAAGAACTGATCTCCTAGAGACATCCAGCTTACAGCTATGTGCAATGGCGCGACACAGCCCGTTGCAGCAGAGCTATAGCAACAGAGCTAATACACAAATGGTGGCACTGGAATTAGTAACTGCAAACCGAGACAAGCTTTTGCTCGCAAAGACCAATGCGACAGTCGAAATCGCAGATGCGAAATCAGTACAAATGACTGCAGGATCTAAGTTTTTTGAGCAAATGACTGCAGCATCCTATTGGGCATAATCCCCTGATACATGATCAGACAATGACAAACAGATTGAGGAAACCAGCCACTGCCATATGGCAGAGCCAAGAATTGTGGTTTTCCGGGGAGAACATTTAATTTAAGGTCGATATTTATCAAGGCAAATGCAAGTCCACTCAACAAGATAAATGGTCCCCAAAAGAGAACCATGAAATGCGATTACCAGGACACGAGAAAACATACTAAAAAGACTTTGAAACTATTAACAATGGTTTTAGCTTTTGATACTGAAATTGATTAGTACATCAACACAAGCAGCTTGATGAATTTCCTACAACATCACATTTGGACATTGAATTTCTAAATCCCAGTTCTAATTAGCCCCAGGTTCTATTCTAATAACACGGAGCAGAGATTAAAAAATCACCAGAATCCAAAATGAAAAGGCGAGGAATTAGTATCTGCTGCTGCTGGTGGTTGTCAGACCAGCGCCGCCGCAGCAGCAGCAGCCTTGGCGGCCTCTATCCAGTCAGCTCAACGCGCATTTGCGGGCGTGCAGCTAGGGATTCAGGATTTGAGTTTTGAGACCGAGAGGCGTGTGGGGAATTTTATTTCCCCCTCACAACTTAGCAGTCCACTAGACCATTCCAGGCGCGCAGTTCCATCCCCTTCCTCTATCTAATCGCCATCAATCGCTATATGGCTTCAAGCATATACATGTTCTCGATCGAACAGACCAGAAAACCCCCCAATATGCAGAAAAAGAATCGCACACCGAGACAGAGTGAGAAACGAAGGAATCTTTCAGAGTTTCTAGTCAATGGAAATTTAGCTAACAGTGTGTGCGCGGGAGAATCCGTCCGATGGAAATCCTCGCATACTTCCATGATCCAGAGTACGGAAAACATCGGATCAACGAGGCCACAAATTGCCAGACAAGAGAGGAAAGAGAGAGGGAGAGAGAGAGCCCACCGCCATTGTTGACGCCAGAAGATCGGCACGCCCGCTCTCACTGTCTCCCTGCCGTGAGAGATGGGAGGAGGAAGAGGAGGACAGCCCGAGGCGGAGGGCGGCGACGGCGGGCTCGTCCGCCCCTCGCTGGCTTTCAAGACGGTGCTACTGCGGTGCGCCCGCCGGGACGTGTACTTCTGACCGGGCGCGCATGGTTTTCTACCAACGGAACTGACACTGGGGAGTACTTTGCGAGCCGTGCTGCTCTGTTTCAGACGTGGCGTGCGGCCGCGCACAAAACTGGCTGCACCGTTTTGTGCGCAGCACACATTTCAATAGATAAATAAAAGAAAAGAAAGATGGAGAGATGTGCCAAAGCGGTGATGCGTGGTGGTAGAGGTGTCGGTGGTGATAATAACCAAGTTAGACTGGTCATAGCTGTCCAACACAGTTTTAGGCTAGACCTAGCTGGATAGCTTTGACCAGTCTTTTCATATAAATATAGATATAAATTAATATTGTGTTATTTTTTAGACTTATATGATCATTGCGTATTTTTATATTTATTTTGATCATCAATCGGGCTGATAATTATGTTGGGTGCCGTAAAAATTATACATTAAAAACTTATTTGGAATACAATTTTATTTTTCTATTTCTATGGCATGTCATTAATATTTTATTAATGAAATTCATGATTTAAGTTGGTAAATCTTGGGAGTTTTCAATAGTATATCAGTGTGGTTAATACAATTACTAATATCGTAAACGGCTTTCTAAGAAGCTTGTAGTAGAATTTTTCTAATTTTGACTCATAACATTTCATATAGAACATTAATATAGGGTGGCAGTCGCGCTACATGCTACAAGCGTGACGCGCCAAGCATTAACATAAGAATCAGGGACACCCCCTCGAGCATGGTGGCGAAATGGCAAAGGCATCAAACGTGAATCATCGACACATATTATGTCATTATATGGGAGCAAACATGAGAGCATCTACAACCGAACTTGACAAATTTGATCTCTCAAATGTTCGTGGACGCGCCCACACATGTTCGCGGACAGTGACCGGTCACGTCTCAAATAATCTATTCCACAACGGGATACTTCAAATTAGAAACCTCAAATCCATACTATAACATGCAACGTAAACCTAATCTTAGGCGAAGCCCGTTCGGCTCCGTCGTGCCTATGTCCGGCGGTCGGTTGCGCTCTCTAGAGTGTTGGTCCAGTCACCGGCGAGGTAGAGTAGGACATGAGACACGAGCCGGCTCACGGAACTCAAGGTGATGAGGCCTCCCATGCCCTACTCTTTCTCGTCGGAGCCGGAAACCCTAACGGTGCCGGTGGACGTTAGATCGATGATGGATCCGTCCTGGGACGAGCCGACGACATCCACCACAACACAGTTGCGACACCCATACTGATCCACTATACGGGACGACAGAGAATGCGACTCCACGCCACCGAGTTCGAACACCAGACGGGCCGCATCGCCTCCGGTGAGGTAGCGATGCCGCACCTTGTGGTGGATCCATGCGTCATTTGGGCGGACGAAATGAATTCCAAATGGAAGGAATCCAAGCGTTGTTGTCGGGCGGCCTCCTCCCGGGAGCAACGGAGCACAAGCCCGGCGGTCATCTTCTCCCTGGGGGCTGCATGGGATGAGCTCGAGGTCGATGGATCTGAAGGTGTAGGACTCAGATCTGTTGCCTGTCGTGTAGGAGAAGGCCGAAGATTGCTAGACGGGAGCTTGGCGGATTGGGAGGAATGTATGTGGGGTCGGGTGGGCCAACATGGGTCGGGTTCAACGTGGCGGGCACCCTCATATTCGCCCTAGATTTGGGCTGAATATGAGGAGTGCCAGTCAGACTGAACGTTTGAGGCCAGTTTGAGGCGTCCGTGTGAGTTGTTTTTTTTTTGTGACTGGCCAGTGACCAGGTCGTCCGCCCGGGCGTTTGAGGCAAATTTGGGGTGCCCAGCTGTAGATGCTCTAAGATCATCATATCTTATATATCAGTAACGTGAAACTAATATTATTCGATGTGTCATTAAAACATTTTCACGATTCCCCAATAATGTATCTCTACAAAATTTAATGATCAAAGATGCATATAAAGACGATATTAAGCCAGTTATTTAAAAAAATGAAGTGAGCACATTATCTCTATATATGTGCAAAATGCGTGATGAGGTGATCTATGTAATGGGGTTTAGTAGTTTGCATTTTTCTCGCATATCCACATGTTCAGTGTGACAGCTATGAGAAAACATTGATAACTACGGATGCAGGCAGTCTCGTTTGCGCCGTCCGCTTGCAACTCTATCGATAACCATTGTAGGTGGCCTCGCCAAACATTCTCTTCATTCATAGATATAAGAAATGCTTTTGTTTCCGGATTTAACTTTGAAAAATAATTAATATAACCATATATAGATTTTGAATACAAATTTGACAAGTTTACACAATCATATGCCGCTAAACAAAGCTTGGAAAATATGTGCATATTATATTTCTAGACCTTGGGAGTACTTGGAGATGGCAAGACAGACCAACTATCTTCCGACCAAGCCGCGAGCTTGTAAGTTACACACACACAAAAATACGGTCAAAAGAAAAATATGCACCTTCCCACAAAAGAAGAAGAAGAAGAAGAAGAAAAAGAAAAATATGCACCAATCTTTAATTGTATATTCACAAGTACTCTCTTCGTTTTTATTTACTCTGCATATTAGATTTGACTTAAGTCAAACTTCATAAAATTTGATCAAGTTTATAAAAATAATATAAACATTAACCATAACCAATCTATATGATGTGAAAGTATATTCAATAATGAATCTAATGGTATTGATTTGTTATTGTGTATGTTAACATTTTTGTTTACAAATTTTGTCAAAGTTTACAAAACTTGACTTTGACCAATACTAATACGCAGACTAAATAAAAACAAAGGAAGTACTTGAAAATAGGCAAGGTCAGGTAATGTAATTAAGCATGTTGATGAAGTCCTCCCAGATTTTACATTATCCAGCTCCGTTTCTCTCTCTCTCTCTAGTGCAAAACACTGCTCTGCTGGATGTGTGGCTGTACACAAAGATGCTTGCAGCTTTTGTGGGCAGCACACAGTTCAATGGCAAGTAAGAGGAGAGAGATAAAAAAAATATGTGCCCCATGTGTTGGTTGTGATAATAATGGAGCCAAAGCAAACGAAATTGACAAGCGTGAGTTCTTGCAAGCATACATGTTTGACAAGTATCCACATACGCGAGTCGCCTGGAGTCGAAGATGGTGACGCTTGCGAGCGCCTCTAACCTTCTTGGAGACCTCATGGTTCGAGAGCCTATGCCCTCCTCTCTTAGACTCTGGGTAACCCTTTTCCTATCTGGATTGGGCGATGGCGACGCACATGCGTCGTGCTCCTTCCTGAATGCGGCGTCTTGGAGTTTGGTCGGGAGTCTCCCCCTCCCCACTCCCTGCCGCTTGTTGCAGGGATGCCAGGGCGACGACCTTGGGTCTATTAGCGTGGTCTCTTTGTTTGTCGATGATGGCATCTTTGGGCGGTGCAAGGTTGCGGTAGGGTTTGGTAGTCGGTGTCTCCCGACATGTTTGAGGGGTCTCTTTCACCATGTCTTTGTGAAGTTGGAGCTGCATAGAAGGTCCCTCGGCAGTGACAATGACACGGGTTGAGGTTTGGCTACGGTGGTTGTCTCAACGCAAGCTCAACATTTTTTCTCCTACAAGGTTTGTCGCTCAAGTCAGAGCTGTCTGGGTCCAGCACATTGGTCATCTATTTGGCATGTGTCCCAATGTCTGTTTCAACAAGCAGGGCTTCGTTGATGGCTATGTCGGAGTCTTTGGCTCGTGGAGGAGTGATGATGGTGATGCTTAATGACAATCTTGACAATGTTTTTCTTCTCAGCGGCGTGCGTGTTTTCGTGAGGGTAGCCAGGATTGCCGGTGTCAGCCTGTGTGGGCTGTTTTGATGGTTTCACCCGGTTTTCGTATATTAACCGGGCAACTCTCTTCTCCTTTTAATGAATGAAGAACCTCCAGTCCTGGGGTGCACATTACTGATGCATAATGGATACTTTCTTTGTTTCTAAGTCGGATATGGGTTTTTAAGTCTTCAAATTTACTAGCGAAACATGTGTTATATGCCACAAAAGGTATCTTTATATTCGCTATCGAATGAAGTTTCTAAACATATATTTTTGTGGCATATTACACACGATTTGTTAGTCAAAAGACCTAAGAATTCATGCCTGACTTGTAAACATAACCGGAGGGAATACTTCGGTTGTTTGGGTGTGTAGGTCCGCAAACGTTTTCCATAAATTTCACAGATGTAGGGCCAAAGGAATTCAATGTGCTCATTACTCCATGATTTTATCTTCCACTCAGTTTCGTTATATGTGTGCAATTAGTTATCTTCTTCATGTGAGCTCATCATCTTGAAAGGGAGTAGTTGCACAATTAATTGAATGATTTAGGGGGAGGGCACGACAACCAGTGAAAAATAGTACTCCCTCCGTAAAGAAATATAAGAGTGTTTAGATCACTAAAGTAGTAATCTAAACGTTCTTATATTTCTTTACAAAGGGAGTATCAACTTAGAGGAAGTGCTCGCTTTAGACGTTGCCAAAATCAAAATTCCGCATCAATTGATCCCTCTCTGCCTTGGTTATGCCACTTTGGTTAAACTGCCCAACCTGAAAAAGGGAGTAGCAATTAGTGATCAAAATTATACATTAGCACATAGGAAGCTTATGGATAGCAATAAGCCATTAATAAGAAAACAAGATGGTTTATGAAATCCACCAAGTAAGGTTACTAAGTTAATTGATGCCACTAGTGGGAAAGTGCTCTTTTGATCCCGAGCTCATATGCTCCTGGATGAACAGTAAAATCAAAAAATATTTTAAAAGTTCAAAAATATCTGATTTTTTTGTGATGAACATTGATGAGTGTTCTAACCGCATGCAAAATTTCAGGCCGAAATGACATTTGTGGAGGTCTGGGCAAAAATAACAAAATCGATGCTCCAAAATGCTTCCAACAATAGTCTTTTTGGACCATCATTTTTTTACTCAGACCTCCACGAATGTCATTTCAACCTGAAATTTTGCACGCAGTTAGAAAATTTATCAATGTTCATCACAAAAAAATCAGTTTTTTTTGAATTTTTTTACTATTTTTTTATTTTACTGTTCATGCGGGAACATATGAGCTCGGGATCAAATACTCCATATGTCCCCACTAGTGGGGCATAGTGAAGGAAATATGCCCTAGAGGCAATAATAAAGTTATTATTTATTTCCTTATATCATGATAATAGTTTATTATTCATGCTAGAATTGTATTAACCGGAAACATAATACATGTGTGAATACATAGACAAACAGAGTGTCACTAGTATGCCTCCACTTGACTAGCTCGTTAATCAAAGATGGTTATGTTTCCTAACCATGGACAAAGAGTTGTCATTTGATTAACGGGATCACATCATTAGTTGAATGATCTGATTGACATGACCCATTTCATTAGCTTAGCACCCGATCGTTTAGTATGTTGCTATTGCTTTCTTCATAACTTATACATGTTCCTATGACTATGAGATTATGCAACTCCCGTGTACCGTAGGAACACTTTGTGTGCTACCAAACGTCACAACGTAACTGGGTGATTATAAAGGTGCTCTATAGGTGTCTCCAAAGGTACATGTTGGGTTGGCGTATTTCGAGATTGGGATTTGTCACTCCAATCATCGGAGAGGTATCTCTGGGCCCTCTCGGTAATGCACATCACTTAAGCCTTGCAAGCATTGGAACTAATGAGTTAGTTGCGGGATGATGTATTACGGAACGAGTAAAGAGACTTGCCGGTAACGAGATTGAACTAGGTATTGGATACCGACGATCGAATCTCGGGCAAGTAACATACCGATGACAAAAGGAACAACGTATGTTGTTATGCGGTCTGACCGATAAAAAATCTTCGTAGAATATGTAGGAACCAATATGGGCATCCAGGTCCCGCTATTGGTTATTGACCGGAGACATGTCTCGGTCATGTCTACATTGTTCTCGAACCCGTATATGCGATGACAGTTATATTATGAGTTTATGCGTTTTGATGTACCAAAGGTTGTTCGGAGTCTTGGATGTGATCACGGACATGACGAGGAGTCTCGAAATGGTCGAGACATAAAGATTGATATATTGGAAGCCTATGTTTGGATATCGGAAGTGTTCCGGATGAAATCGGGATTTTACCGGAGTAGCGGGAGGTTACCGGAACCCCCCGGGAGGTATATGGGCCTTAGTGGGCCTTAGTGGAAGAGAGGAGAGGTGGCCAGAGATGGGCCGCGCGCCTCTCCCCCCTTGGTCCGAATAGGACAAGGAGAGGGGGCCGGCCCCCCTTCCTCCTCTCTCCCCCCTCCACGAATCCTATTCCAACTAGGAAAGGGGGGGAGTCCTACTCCCGGAGGGAGTAGGACTCCTCCTGGCGCGCCTCCTCTTGGCCGGCCGCCCCCCCTTTGATCCTTTATATACGGAGGCAGGGGCACCCCCTAGAGACACAAGTTGATCCACGTGATCATATTCTTAGCCGTGTGCGGTGCCCCCTTCCACCATAGTCCTCGATAATATTGTAGCAGTGCTTAGGCGAAGCCCTGCGACATTAGTACATCAAGATCGTCACCACGCCGTCGTGCTGACGGAACTCTTCCCCGACACTTTGCTGGATCGGAGTCCGGGGATCGTCATCGAGCTGAACGTGTGCTAGAACTCGGAGGTGCCGTAGTTTCGGTGCTTGATCGGTCGGGCCGTGAAGACGTACGACTACATCAACCTAACGCTTCTTATCGATCTACAAGGGTATGTAGATCACACTCTCCCCTCTCGTTGCTATGCATCACCATGATCTTGCGTGTGCGCAGGAATTTTTTTGAAATTACTACGTTCCCCAACAGTGGCATCCGAGCCTAGGTTTTATATGTTGATGTTATATGCACGAGTAGAACACAGGTGAGTTGTGGGCGATATAAGTCATACTGCTTACCAGCATGTCATACTTTGGTTCGGCGGTATTGTTGGACGAAGCGGCCCGGACCGACATTACGCGTACGCTTACGCGAGACCGATTCTCCCGACGTGCTTTGCACATAGGTGGCTTGCGGGTGACAGTTTCTCCAACTTTAGTTGAACTGAGTGTGGCTACGCCCGGTCCTTGCGAAGGTTAAAACAGCACCAACTTGGCAAACTATCATTGTGGTTTTGATGCGTAGGTAAGATTGGTTCTTGCTTAAGCCGGTAGCAGCCACGTAAAAATTGCAACAACAAAGTAGAGGACGTCTAACTTGTTTTTGCAGGGCATGTTGTGATGTGATATGGTCAAGACATGATGCTAAATTTTATTGTATGAGATGATCATGTTTTGTAACCGACTTATCGGCAACTGGCAGGAGCCATATGGTTGTCGCTTTATTGTATGCAATGCAATCACGCTGTAATGCTTTACTTTATCACTAAGCGGTAGCGATAGTCGTGGAAGCATAAGATTGGCGAGACGACAACGATGCTACGATGGAGATCAAGGTGTCGCGCCGGTGACGATGGTGATCACGATGGTGCTTCGGAGATGGAGATCACAACCACAAGATGATGATGGCCATATCATATCACTTATATTGATTGCATGTGATGTTTATCTTTTATGCATCTTATCTTGCTTTGATTGACGGTAGCATTATAAGATGATCTCTCACTAAATTATCAAGAAGTGTTCTCCCTGAGTATGCATCGTTGCGAAAGTTCTTCGTGCTGAGACACCACGTGATGATCGGGTGTGATAGGCTCTACGTTCAAATACAACGGGTGCAAAACAGTTGCACACGCGGAATACTCAGGTTATACTTGACGAGCCAAGCATATACAGATATGGCCTCGGAACACGGAGACCGAAAGGTCGAGCGTGAATCATATAGTAGATATGATCAACATAGTGATGTTCACCAATGAAACTACTCCATCTCACGTGATGATCGGACATGGTTTAGTTAATTTGGATCACGTAATCACTTAGAGGATTAGAGGGATATCTATCTAAGTGGGACTTCTTAAGTAATATGATTAATTGAACCTAAATTTATCATGAACTTAGTACCTGATAGTATCTTGCTTATGTATGTTTGATTGTAGATAGATGGCCCGTGCTGTTGTTCCGTTGAATTTTAATGCGTTCCTTGAGAAAGCAAAGTTGAAAGATGATGGTAGCAATTACACGGACTGGGTCCGTAACTTGAGGATTATCCTCATTGCTGCACAGAAGAATTACATCCTGGAAGCATCGCTGGGTGCCAGGCCTGCTGCTGGAGCAACACCAGATGTTATGAACGTCTGGCAGAGCAACGCTGATGACTACTCGATAGTTCAATGTGCCATGCTTTACGGCTTAGAACCGGGACTTCAACGACGTTTTGAACGTCATGGGGCATATGAGATGTTCCAGGAGTTGAAGTTAATATTTCAAGCAAATGCCCGGATTGAGAGATATGAAGTCTCCAATAAGTTCTATAACTGCAAGATGGAGGAGAACAGTTCTGTCAGTGAGCATATACTCAAGATGTCTGGGTGTTGTAATCACTTGATTCAACTGGGAGTTAATCTTCCGGATGATAGTGTCATTGACAGAATTCTCCAATCACTTCCACCAAGCTACAAGAGCTTCGTGATGAACTATAATATGCAAGGGATGAATAAGACTATTCCCGAGCTCTTCGCGATGCTGAAAGCTGTGGAGGTAGAAATCAAGAAGGAGCATCAAGTGTTGATGGTCAACAAGACCACTAGTTTCAAGAAAAAGGGCAAAGGGAAGAAGAAGGGGAACTTCAAGAAGAACAGCAAGCAAGTTACTGCTCAAGAGAAGAAACCCAAGTCTGGACCTAAGCCTGAAACTGAGTGCTTCTACTGCAAGCAGACTGGTCACTGGAAGTGGAACTGCCCCAAGTATTAGGCGGATAAGAAGGATGGCATGGTGAACAAAGGTATATGTGATATACATGTTATTGATGTGTACCTTACTAATGCTCGCAGTAGCACCTGGGTATTTGATACTGGTTCTGTTGCTAATATTTGCAACTCGAAACAGGGACTACAGATTAAGCGAAGATTGGCTAAGGACGAGGTGACGATGCACGTGGGAAATGGTTCCAAAGTCGATGTGATCGCGGTCGGCACGCTACCTCTACATCTACCTTCGGGATTAATATTAGACCTAAATAATTGTTATTTGGTGCCAGCGTTAAGAATAAACATTATATCTGGATCTTGTTTGATGCGAGACGGTTATTCATTTAAATCAGAGAACAATGGTTGTTCTATTTATATGAGTAATATCTTTTATGGTCATGCACCCTTGAAGAATGGTCTATTCTTATTGAATCTCGATAGTAGTGACACACATATTCATAATGTTGAAGCCAAAAGATGCAGAGTTGATAATGATAGTGCAACTTATTTGTGGCACTGCCGTTTAGGTCATATCGGTGTAAAGCGCATGAAGAAACTCCATACTGATGGACTTTTGGAACCACTTGATTATGAATCACTTGGTACTTGTGAACCGTGCCTTATGGGCAAGATGACTAAAACACCGTTCTCCAGTACTATGGAGAGAGCAACAGATTTATTGGAAATCATACATACAGATCTATGTGGTCCGATGAATATTGAGGCTCGTGGCGGATATCGTTATTTTCTCACCTTCACAGATGACTTAAGCAGATATGGGTATATCTACTTAATGAAACTTAAGTCTGAAACGTTTGAAAAGTTCAAAGAATTTCAGAGTGAAGTTGAAAATCATCGTAACAAGAAAATAAAATTCCTACGATCTGATCATGGAGGAGAATATTTGAGTTATGAGTTTGGTGTACATTTGAAACAATGTGGAATAGTTTCGCAACTCACGCCACCCGGAACACCACAGCGTAATGGTGTGTTCGAACGTCGTAATCGTACTTTACTTGATATGGTGCGATCTATGATGTCTCTTACTGATTTACCACTATCATTTTGGCGTTATGCTTTAGAGACGGCCGCATTCACGTTAAATAGGGCACCATCAAAATCCGTTGAGACGACGCCTTATGAACTATGGTTTGGCAAGAAACCAAAGTTGTCGTTTCTGAAAGTTTGGGGCTGCGATGCTTATGTGAAAAAGCTTCAACCTGATAAGCTCAAACCCAAATCGGAGAAATGTGTCTTCATAGGATATCCAAAGGAGACTATTGGATACACCTTCTATCACAGATCCGAAGGCAAGACTTTTGTTGCTAAGTTCGGAAACTTTCTGGAGAAGGAGTTTCTCTCGAAAGAAGTGAGTGGGAGGAAAGTAGAACTTGACGAGGTAACTGTACCTGCTCCCTTGTTGGAGAGTAATGCATCACCGAAACCTGTTTCTGTGACACCTACACCAATAAGTGAGGAAGCTAATGATAATGATCATGAAAGTTCAGAACAAGATACTACTGAACCTCATAGATCAACCAGAGTGAGATCCGCACCAGAGTGGTACGGTAATCCTGTTCTGGAAGTCATGCTACTAGATCATGATGAACCTACGAACTATGAAGAAGCGATGGTGAGCCGAGATTCCGCAAAATGGCTTGAAGCCATGAAATCTGAGATGGGATCCATGTATGAGAACAAAGTGTGGACTTTGGTTGACTTGCCCGATGATCGGCAAGCGATTGAGAATAAATGGATCTTCAAGAAGAAGATTGACGCTGATGGTAATATTACTGTCTATAAAGCTCGACTTGTCGCAAAAGGGTTTCGGCAAGTTCAAGGGATTGACTATGATGAGACCTTTTCACCCGTAGCGATGCTTAAGTCTGTCTGAATCATGTTAGCAATTGCTGCATTTTGTGATTATGAAATTTGGCAGATGGATGTCAAAACTGCATTCCTGAATGGGTTTCTGGAAGAAGAGTTGTATATGATGCAACCAGAAGGTTTTGTCGATCCAAAGGGAGCTAACAAAGTGTGCAAGCTCCAGCGATCCATCTATGGACTGGTGCAAGCCTCTCGGAGTTGGAATAAACGCTTTGATAGTGTGATCAAAGCATTTGGTTTTATACAGACTTTCGGAGAAGTCTGTATTTACAAGAAAGTGAGTGGGAGCTATGTAGCATTTATGATATTATATGTGGATGACATATTACTGATTGGAAATGATATAGAATTTCTGGATAGCATAAAGGGATACCTGAATAAGAGTTTTTCAATGAAAGACCTCGGTGAAGCTGCTTACATATTAGGCATTAAGATCTATAGAGATAGATCAAGACGCTTAATTGGACTTTCACAAAGCACATACCTTGACAAGATTTTGAAGAAGTTGAAAATGGATCAAGCAAAGAAAGGGTTCTTGCCTGTGTTACAAGGTGTGAAATTGAGTCAGACTCAATGCCCGACCACTGCAGAAGATAGAGAGAAAATGAAAGATGTTCCCTATGCTTCAGCCATAGGCTCTATCATGTATGCAATGCTGTGTACCAGACCTAATGTGTGCCTTGCTATAAGTCTAGCAGGGAGGTACCAAAGTAATCCAGGAGTGGATCACTGGACAGCGGTCAAGAACATCCTGAAGTACCTGAAAAGGACTAAGGATATGTTTCTCATATATGGAGGTGACAAAGAGCTCATCGTAAATGGTTACGTTGATGCAAGCTTTGACACTGATCCGGACGATTCTAAATCGCAAACCGGATATGTGTTTACATTAAACGGTGGAGCTGTCAGTTGGTGCAGTTCTAAACAAAGCGTCGTGGCGGGATCTACATGTGAAGCGGAGTACATAGCTGCTTCGGAAGCAGCAAAGAGAAGGAGTCTGGATGAAGGAGTTCATATCCGATCTAGGTGTCATACCTAGTGCATCGGGTCCAACGAAAATCTTTTGTGACAATACTGGTGCAATTGCCTTGGCGAAGGAATCCAGATTTCACAAGAGAACCAAGCACATCAAAAGACGCTTCAATTCCATCCGGGATCTAGTCCAGGTGGGAGACATAGAGATTTGCAAGATACATACGGATCTGAATGTAGCAGACCCGTTGACTAAGCCTCTTCCACGAGCAAAACATGATCAGCACCAAGGCTCCATGGGTGTTAGAATCATTACTGTGTAATCTAGATTATTGACTCTAGTGCAAGTGGGAGACTGAAGGAAATATGCCCTAGAGGCAATAATAAAGTTATTATTTATTTCCTTATATCATGATAATAGTTTATTATTCATGCTAGAATTGTATTAACTGGAAACATAATACATGTGTGAATACATAGACAAACAAAGTGTCACTAGTATGCCTCTACTTGACTAGCTCGTTAATCAAAGATGGTTATGTTTCCTAACCATGGACAAAGAGTTGTCATTTGATTAACGGGATCACATCATTAGTTGAATGATCTGATTGACATGACCCATTTCATTAGCTTAGCACCCGATCGTTTAGTATGTTGCTATTGCTTTCTTCATAACTTATACATGTTCCTATGACTATGAGATTATGCAACTCCCGTGTACCGTAGGAACACTTTGTGTGCTACCAAACGTCACAACGTAACTGGGTGATTATAAAGGTGCTCTACAGGTGTCTCCAAAGGTACATGTTGGGTTGGCATATTTCGAGATTGGGATTTGTCACTCCGATCGTCGGAGAGGTATCTCTGGGCCCTCTCGGTAATGCACATCACTTAAGCCTTGCAAGCATTAGAACTAATGAGTTAGTTGCGGGATGATGTATTATGGAACGAGTAAAGAGACTTGCCGATAATGAGATTGAACTAGATATTGGATACCGATGATCGAATCTCGGGCAAGTAACATACCGATGACAAAAGGAACAACGTATGTTGTTATGCGGTCTGACCGATAAAAGATCTTCGTAGAATATGTAGGAACCAATATGGGCATCCAGGTCCCGCTATTGGTTATTGACCGGAGACGTGTCTCGGTCATGTCTACACTGTTCTCGAACCCGTAGGGTCCGCACGCTTAAGGTTTCGATGACAGTTATATTATGAGTTTATGCATTTTGATGTACCGAAGGTTGTTCGGAGTCCCAGATGTGATCATGGACATGACGAGGAGTCTCGAAATGGTCAATACATAAAGATTGATATATTGGAAGCCTATGTTTGGATATCGGAAGTGTTCCGGGTGAAATCGGGATTTTACCGGAGTACCGGGAGGTTACCGGAACCCCCCGGGAGGTATATGGGCCTTAGTGGGCCTTAGTGGAAGAGAGGAGAGGTGGCCAGAGATGGGCCGCGCGCCTCTCCCCCCCTTGGTCCGAATAGGACAAGGAGAGGGGGCCGACCCCCTTCCTCCTCTCTCCCCCCTCCATGAATCCTATTCCAAC
Source organism: Triticum aestivum (assembly GCF_018294505.1). Lineage (NCBI taxonomy): Eukaryota > Viridiplantae > Streptophyta > Magnoliopsida > Poales > Poaceae > Triticum > Triticum aestivum. The sequence goes on along the minus strand of NC_057809.1, from coordinate 574,881,086 downwards.
TAGGAAAGGGGGGGAGTCCTACTCCCGGAGGGAGTAGGACTCCTCCTGGCGCGCCTCCTCTTGGCCGGCCGCCCCCCCTTTGAGCCTTTATATACGGAGGCAGGGGCACCCCCTAGAGACACAAGTTGATCCACGTGATCATATTCTTAGCCGTGTGCGGTGCCCCCTTCCACCATAGTCCTCGATAATATTGTAGCAGTGCTTAGGCGAAGCCCTGTGACATTAGTACATCAAGATCGTCACCACGCCGTCGTGCTGACGGAACTCTTCCCTGACACTTTGCTGGATCGAAGTCCGGGGATCGTCGTCGAGTTGAACGTGTGCTAGAACTCGGAGGTGCCGTAGTTTCGGTGCTTGATCGGTCGGGCCGTGAAGACGTACGACTACATCAACCTAACGCTTCTGTTGTCGATCTACAAGGGTATGTAGATCACACTCTCCCCTCTCGTTGCTATGCATCACCATGATCTTGCGTGTGCGTAGGATTTTTTTTGAAATTACTACGTTCCCCAACACATAGAATCAACAATGATTAAGGAGCACCTCTATTATATGGACAAGGAGGTGATCTTAAATATTCCGCTTAGAGTGAGAGTGCAAGCGGACTTTTAGGCGTTTAATCAACCTACATGATGCTAATGATAGTCAAGAAGGAGCAGGAAGAGTGTTTGGAGCAGCGTACAAGGCACTCAAATGTCTCGGCTGAGCATAATTCGGAATATGTGTAGTTTAAGTTTATTGTTTTTGCATGAAGATTGGTATGAATGTCACTGCTTGTCTGCAATGTCCATCAACACATGAATATAACCCCCTAGAAGAAATGGTTTATATGTGGTGTTGTTGCTGATTCTGAGACACTCGCTCATTGATTGCCACATGTCGTGTTGTGTGTGGCCTCTTTGTAAATGATGACTTGACAGAGCATATGATCATGAACCAATCACTTGATTCTCGGTTGTGGTCGTTTTGGTTATGTGATATCTTGAATCAATTTGGCCAGCTCAAGTTCTTGTGGCGTTGTTGGCTATATTGTGGGCATGGCGCCAAGCGATTCATTATGATAAATACCATAATCATCTCTCCATGGTGAGCTTCATTGACAAAATCTTGGATGACGTGCAACATGGACCGGTATGGACCTAGAGAGTGGAGAAAGAGCATACGTTGGCTGGAACATGAAAGTAATTAGGCTAAGATCAATGTTGATGGGGCTACTCTCACCAGGGAAACCGGAGCATTGTAGCTGATGTTTGCAGACATAGAAAATGTTTATACCATGGTGCTTCTCAGTCATTGTCCACGACAGCTAGTCAATACACTACAAGTTCTAAGGCTCATGCCCGCGACAAGGCCTTGTCCCTTGCACTTGACCTGTAACGCCCTTGATGCGGCTATATCTCCTACGTGTCGAAGCACGACTTAGAGGCATAACCGCATTGAAAGCAATGTCGCAAGTGAGGTAATCTTCACACAACCTATGTAATACATAAGGGAAAGAGATACATAGTTGGCTTACAATCGCCACTTCACACAATTACATGAATAAAGCATTACAACATCCAAATACAATCAAGGTCTGACTATGGAACCAAAATAAAAGAAGAACCCCAAAAGTGACAAGGTCCCAGATCGACCCGACTGGGCTCCACTACTGATCAACTAGAACGAAACAACACAAAGGACAAGATCTTCATCGAGCTCCTCCTTGAGCTTGGTTGCATCACCTACACGGTATCATCGGCACCTACAAACTGGTTTTGGAAGTATCTGTGAGCCACGGAGACTCAGCAATCTCACACCCTCGCGATCAAGACTATTTAAGCTTATGGGTAAGGTAAAATGTATGAGGTGGAGCTGCAGCAAGCGACTAGCATATATGGTGGCTAACATACGCAAATGAGAGCGAGAAGAGAAGGCGAAGCACGGTCGATAAAAGTAGGATCAAGAAGTGATCCTAGAACAACCTACGTCAAGCATAACTCCAACACCGTGTTCACTTCCCAGACTCCTCCGGAAAGAGACCATCACGGTTACGCACGCAGTTGATGCATTTTTATTAAGGTCAACTTCAGGTTTTCTACAACCGGACATTAACAAATTCCCATCTGCCCATAACCACGGGCACAGCTTTCGAAAGTTCAAATCCCTACAGGGGTGTCCCAACTTAGCCCATCACAAGCTCTCACGGTCAACGAAGGATATTCCTTCTAGCGGGAAGACCCGATCAGACTCGGAATCCCGGTTACAAGACATCCTCGACAATGGTAAAACAAGTCCAGCAAGACCACCCGCCATGCCGACAAATCCCGATAGGAGCTGCACATATCTCGTTCTCAGGGCACACCGGATAAGCTAAGCGTACGGGAGCCAACGTAACCCAAGTTGCCAAGGGACGGCCCCGCACGGTGCTCTGGGTTGGACCAACACTTAGAGAAGCACTGGCCCAGGGGGTTAAAATAAGATGACCCTTGGGATGCGCGACTCCCAAGGGAAAAAGGCTAGGTGGCGAATGGTAAAACCAAGGTTGGGCCTTGCTGGAGGAGTTTTATTCAATGCAAACTATCAAGGGGTTCCCATTATAACCCAACCGCGTAAGGAACGCACAATCCGGGAACATAACACCGATATGACGGAAACTAGGGCGGCAAGAGTGGAACAAAACACCAGGCATAAGGCCGAGCCTTCCACCCTTTACCAAGTATATAGATGCATTAATTAAATAAGAGATATTGTGATATCCCAACAAAATATCCATGTTCCAAACATGGAACAAACTCCAATCTTCACCTGCAACTAACAACGCTATAAGAGGGGCTGAGCAAAGCGGTAACATAGCCAAACAATGGTTTGCTAGGACAAGGTGGGTTAGAGGCTTGGTACAACAATATGGAAGGCATGATAAGCAAGTGGTAGGTATCATAGCATAGGCATAGCAAAAGAGCGAGCATCTAGCAAGCAAAGATGGAAGTGATTTTGAGGGTATGGTCATCTTGCCTGAAATCCCGCAAGGAAGAAGAACGAGTCCATGAAGAAGACAAACGAACATAGACGAACGGGTCCTCACAAATGCGACGTTACCCGAACCAACCCGAAGAAGCAAACACCGGACAGAAGCACACAACATAGTAAACAAACCACACATGAACATGGTATGATATGCGAGATGCGGTATGCAATGCATATGCATGATTAGCAAGGGAATGAAAAAACCTGGCCTCAACTTGGAAATCCAAGAGTGCCATTAGAAAGGTGAGGTGATTTCGGTTGAAATCGATAGAAAGATCACCAGAAACGGATGCACAGTTTGGAAATGGCAAGCAAAACAAATACGGCACCGGTCTGCGATATACAGCAAGTAGCCATCTAAATGCAACAAGATGAACATGCTACAGCCCTCATACATGGCAAAAAAAAAATACATGGCAGGGATCCATACATCATGCTTGACAAAAGATGAACACTGAGCTACGGCCAATTCATCCATTAACAGGTTCAAACAAGCATGGCAAAAGTGCAATTGGTAAACAAGTTTCAGACTTAGTGAACTTAACACTTGTCTAGAATTTCCGATCAGGTAGCACACTTTGGAGCATGAAAACTATATGCTACAGAAACTTAACATGGCAAAGCAAGACATGGCATGGAGCTACTCAAAGAGCTTAACAAAAGTCCCTTAGTGACCTTGAGCCAAAAGGGATCAGAAAATACAATTGCAAGCATGTGAACATGGCAAAAACATAATCAGATTACAGACTTAGTGAAAAACTGGAGCATGCAAATCAGATATCAAGTAGGCATGTTTACGAGCTCGATGCACTCACTACAGAGCAAGGCATGACAACCTAAGAATACACCCATCAAGAATACATATCATATAAGCTAGGCATGGCAAGAACAACAACATAGCATGCACGGATCAACAACAACATCCTCGGCAAAATCGCTAACAAGTAGACAATCTGCCAGGATTCACGGGATAGCAAAAATAGATCTCGATTGACTCAAGCTAGGGTGCTCCATAATTGCAAACAAAGACATGGATGGATAGACCGCCACAATATTAACAAAACATCCTTACTGATCATCCTCAAAAGAGGCACGGATCACTAGGAAAGAACATGAACATATGGCATATTGATAAAAACAGATCAAGGACTTAGTGTAATTGCTAAGTCCCTGAAATCAGCATTAACAAATGCACCACTTTGCAAGCTTGTGCTAGTCACCACACACATCACAAAAATACATGGTAAGCACCTCTGTAAAGATGGCATGACATATAACAAAACTCATGTAGAGCTCATGGGCATATCATGCACACATTAATCATGGCAAAAATGACAAATAGCTATTTGGTGCAGCAGATCTGACAATTAACTCAAATAACTCTCTTCCAACAGCATTTCGGGCATCAAGATGAACTCAAATGAAAATGACGCAATGAGATGAAATGATGTACTCTCCGAGGCAAACATTTTGATATGCTACACGCGCAAATCGGAGCTACGGACGCAAAGTTACAATGTGATGAAGATGGGCATATGAATCTGGAAATCTCAGGGACTTAGTGGAATTTTACCTCCACGAAAGTCAACGCGGGACGGATGGATCCGGGACGGAGCGGATCGGGACGCGAGGAGGTTGTTTGGTTGGGGGGAGTGGTGGATCTGGTCCACCCTCCGGGATCTCACAGGAGTGGAGGAAGACATCGGCGAGGTGGCGCATTCCGGCGATGTCCGGAGACGAGGGGCGACGCTGAGGGCGGCGGAGGAGATGGCCGGCCCGGCGAACGGTGGCAGGGTCGGAGGAGAACCGGGCGCGGCGGCGGCGGAGCATGACGGCGGCGGGCGGCGCGTCCCGCGGGGCGCCGGCGAGGAGCACACGGCGGCGGGGCGGCGCGCTGCAGGCGGCGACGAAGGTCGCCGGCGGGGAGGCGCTAGGCGGCGGGGAGCAATGGGCGAGCGGGATCGGCGGTGCGCGGCGACCGGGCCGGCCGGGCCCGCTGTGGGCTGCACGGGCCGCGGCGGAGAGGAGGGAGAGGCGCAGCTGAGGTGGCGGCCTGGGAGTGGCTGGGCGCGGAGGCCGGCTGACGTGGCGGCTCGCTATAGGCCGAGGCGACATGGCGGCGGCGCAGTGGACATGTCCGGCGCGGTGAGGACGCGTCCGGCGGCGCGAGGGAAGGAGTTTTTAGGGTTCATCCGCGAATTTCGGGAGGGGAGCACATATTTATAGGTAGAGGGAGCTAGGAGAGTCCAAATGAGGTGCGGTTTTCGGCCACGCGATCGTGATCGAACGACCGAGATGATGGAGAGGGTTTAGGTGGGTTTTGGGCCAAAATGGAAGGGTGTTGGGCTGCAACACACACGAGGCCTTTTCGGTCCCTCGGTTAACTGTTGGAGTATCAAACGAAGTCCAAATGGCATGAAACTTGACAGGCGGTATACCGGTAGTACACCAAGGCCGCTTGGCAAGTCTCAGTCCAATCCAGAAATGTTTAACCCCCACACACGAAAGGAAGGTAGAAAGGACCACCGGAGGAGATAGGAGCGCCGGAATGCAAAACGGACAACGGGGAAAATGCTCGGATGCATGAGACGAACATGTATGCAAATGAAATGCACATGATGATGTGATATGCAATGCATGACACGCAAGCAATGACAAGGCAACAACAGTGAATAACTGGACGACACCTGGCACATCGGTCTCGGGGCATTACAACACTCCACCACTATGAGAGGATCTCGTCCCGAGATCTAGAATGGCATCGGAGGGGCAACGGAAAAGAAAGAGAATAGGTAAACTAAGTCGCTTCTTTGACAAACGAGTGAAACCAAGGAACCTTGAGAAGGTTAAACCATTTCGAGAAAAGAATACGACGGAGATGAAGAAGTTGAAAACACTCCGTTTGAAAAGAGGAACAAGGGATAACACCTTTGGGCAGCACTCCGGTTGAGAAGGGATGCAAGGCTTGATAAGGCGAAAGAACTTGAGTAGAAAGGACAGAACACTCCAGTTAAATGCATAAGCACAAAAATAACATGGTCTTTGACAAAACGAGATGATGGGTTGAAAAGATGAGCATCACAATGCCTCCGGAACAAAAGTAAGAATGGAATGAAGTGAACGAAGGGAAACAAGGTCTTGAGGGAGCATGCTTACAACAAAAGCTAGAACGGAGTTGTTGGAAAAACCAACCACGAAAAGAATAAGCTTGATATGGTCTTATGGAATACATCTCAAAATATGAGGTGACAACCTGCCACTCACGGGAAAAATAATTGGATTGGTATGAACAAGGAGACGAGAAAGCTTATTTCATCGGAAGGATGAAAGAAGAACTTGGGTCCTATATGAGCACCATAAATAGCAACAATCCTTAGGGACGGTTTTAGGTGAAATATAGCCCGAGATAGCTCCAACGAAGAGGTTGATGGATTTAAAATATCCCATTCTTAACAACCAATGAATCATGAAACATGAACTCAACTTATCAAGAATGACATAATACCATCTCGAGAAGATAAGAGAGAACAAATGCACTCCAGATTGCAAGAAGAAGAAAGCTTGAGCTTCTTAGAAGAGAATCTCGATGAAAAACTTGGAGAAGGAATTAAATCCTTGATGAACCATCATGTAGAGCCTCCATGAAGAACTCCGCTAACAAAAGGATAACGAAAAAGAAAGAGAAGATGAAAACACAAGGTGAAACCTTGCAATGATTAGATGGACCTTCACGACGATATATTTGAGAGGGCTTGGAACTCCGGAAAAGAAAAGATGAAACAACATAAACCGAGAATTTGATGAGCCTCCGGAATAAGGAAAGAATTGAATTTACTCGATGACAAGAATAAGAATTGCATTATGCTTATCCTTCACCAATTAAATTGATGACAAACAATGGATTTGGCACACTACTTATTCTCATGGAAAGGATGAAGATAGATATGGCGCAAACTTAAGAAAGTCTTCGACGAACCACCCGTAGAATTAGGAAACAACGAATGCATTGATATGATAAGAAAGAAGAAAAATCTTGAACGAACCACCGTAAGCATTGACAAAGAACGAAGTAAAGGGATAAATCACCGGAAAGGAATTAGAGAACGAATGAAAATACTAGAGGGAAGTTAGATCCACGAGAACAAAAGATCGTGAGCTGATTAGAGGATGTACTTGTATGATGCATCGTTATGATTGGAGAATGGTAACTGGAAGCTGACATGAATAATCCAGAATTGATGGACTCCGGATAACAAACTGAGAAGAATCTTGAATTACTCCAGATGGGTGAAAATAATTCTCACAATCACACAATTATGAGAGGATGGCCTCGAATTAGAACCATGAATCTCTGAGAGGACGGACAAGATATGGAGGTAAAACTCTTCTTCGGTCTTCAAATGTTGAGAATGACGATGAGAAACACCGCCATGAATTGTTGAGGCACTCCGGAATGAAGAATGGAAAAGGTTTAGCCAACAATGAAAAGAATTTGACAGATCTTGGAGAAAGGCATTTGACTGATGGTAATTCATTCTTACGTCAAACTTTGAAACGAATTAAGGATAGCTCTGGGAAAATAAGAAGAGTCAGGTAAGATCCTGGGAAAAGACCTGTGGGTTAGGGGCCACTCAAAAGAAACACCGTAGAACGATTTAAAAGAGAGAATGCAACGGTTGAATTAAAAGGCTTGAATGAGATAAACATCCTCAAAATAGGATTAACGGATCTTGAATGACAAGACGATCCTTCTGAGATATCTTTAGCACTCCGGAACAATTGAACAGCGAGAGGTGAATGATTAAGAATTGCACTGGCATGAGAAAACATTGAAACGAGGAGAAATGATATGATCCACAAAGCTTGACTTGAATCCACCGGAGAAGAAAAAGAATGAAGAATAACGAACTTGAAGAGCATCTTCATGAGAACCGCCGGGTAAGGACATTGACGGAAAAGAATGGAGAGACTTCATAATCGTAAGATAGATACATGATTAACAAATCTGAATCCTTGGAGAAAAAAAGGGAGGGAGGGTGGGAAAAACAAAGACAATTTGGAATGGATGCAACGAACACCGTTGAGAAACTTAGAATTGATCTTGCGGGTGTTGAAATGATCGGACCCACTTGAAGAGAAGCGCACCGGTTGAGAAAGGTTGTCAGGACAATCTCAATTATCCTGAAGGATTAGTATTCGCATCGGAGTATGAGAACAACATTAGAGAAGGTATGGCATCAACATTTGACTTCAAAGCAACTCGAATACCACATCTCAAAACAAAATAAGGATTGGCTTGCAGAATAAGCCGGAACAAACATATGATAGAGATTTCGTTCGAAGTTTTCGTGGTGGGGCCTACACGGGCTCGATCGTACATCACCATCATGTACAAGGCAGTGCACATGACATACGAAGCGTCCCCGAGTCGGCATAGCCAAGGACTCTTTAAGACACAACAAGACCACTGTAAAACCAACCGTGAATAGGCGGACCACTAGACGTCGAACCCCAATTTCATATCATACATCTGTCGGAAAGATATCCTAAGAGCTACTTGAATTCCCACTTATAAACTCCCGAAATTTTCCGGTTATGCAATCAGGTGTTGCGGATACAGGGGAAGCATAATATCTCGCCCAAATCTAGCAAATCCTACATCCAGTTGTATCCATCCTTCAACACATAACCGAGAAAAACTTCAGAAACCATCTACCTCAACCTTCGAAAAGCATCCGTTATACAAGTTATGGCAATACTCCCGAACTCCCGCCCCAGTACTGGGTGGCGTCGAGGTTATCTCACCAACAACTGCATAAAAGAGATTTTCGATGTCGGCGTACTAAACTCAGGTATTTCAGAACTGCAACGATAAAATTGTGACGACAACACCTCGGAGCTCAACTCCCCGGGACACTGCCACAACCCCTAAATGACAGGAGGCACCAAGAACAATGTTCTCGTCACAAAAGCATCGGAACGATTCCAAGATACCCGCGTGATCCTAAATTTTTTTAGTGAAATTTGAGAAGAGAAGAGTCAAAACTCTACGTCAGGATGCCTCACCAGAGCGACGAAGGGACTGGGGAGTAAAAAGAATTCCTAAACTCTTCGATATATAATTCCTAAATGACTCAAAACATTTTCTAGACTCAACTCGTCTGCTAATTCGATCAAGCAATGGGGCTTCTAAGGTCGGGGAAGGCTCTGATACCAACTTGTAACGCCCTCGATGCGGCTATATCTCCTACGTGTCGAAGCACGACTTAGAGGCATAACCGCATTGAAAGCAATGTCGCAAGTGAGGTAATCTTCACACAACCCATGTAATACATACGTGAAAGAGATACATAGTTGGCTTACAATCGCCACTTCACACAATTACATGAACAAAGCATTACAACATCCAAATACAATCAAGGTCCGACTACGGAACCAAAATAAAAGAAGAACCCCAAAAGCGACAAGGTCCCCGATCGACCCGACTGGGCTCCACTACTTATCAACTAGAACGAAACAACACAAAGGACAAGATCTTCATTGAGCTCCTCCTTGAGCTTGGTTGCGTCACCTGCACGGTATCATCGGCACCTACAAACTGGTTTTGGAAGTATCAGTGAGCCACAGAGACTCAGCAATCTCACACCCTCGCGATCAAGACTATTTAAGCTTATGGGTAAGGTAAAATGTATGAGGTGGAGCTACAGCAAGCGACTAGCATATATGGTGGCTAACCTACGCACATGAGAGCGAGAAGAGAAGGCAAAGCACGGTCGATAAAAGTATGATCAAGAAGTGATCCTAGAACAACATACGTCAAGCATAACTCCAACACCGTGTTCACTTCCCAGACTCCTCCGGAAAGAGACCATCACGGTTACGCACGCAGTTGATGCATTTTAATTAAGGTCAACTTCAGGTTTTCTACAACCGGACATTAACAGATTCCCATCTACCCATAACCGCGGGCACGGCTTTCGAAAGTTCAAATCCCTGCAGGGGTGTCCCAACTTAGCCCATCACAAGCTCTCATGGTCAACGAAGGATATTCCTTCTAGCGGGAAGACCCGATCAGACTCGGAATCCCGGTTACAAGACATCCTCGACAATGGTAAAACAAGTCCAGCAAGACCACCCGCTGTGCCGACAAATCCCGATAGGAGCTGCACATATCTCGTTCTCAGGGCACACCGGATAAGCTAAGTGTACGGGAGCCAACGTAACCCAAGTTGCTAAGGGACGGCCCCGCACGGTGCTCTAGGTTGGACCAACACTTAGAGAAGCACTGGCCCGGGGGGTTAAAATAAGATGACCCTTGGGATGCGCGACTCCGAAGGGAAAAAGGCCAGGTGGCGAATGGTAAAACCAAGGTTGGGCCTTGCTGGAGGAGTTTTATTCAAAGCAAACTGTCAAGGGGTTCCCATTATAACCCGACCGCGTAAGGAACACACAATCCGGGAACATAACACCGATATGACAGAAACTAGGGCGACAAGAGTGGAACAAAACACCAGGCATAAGGCCGAGCCTTCCACCCTTTACCAAGTATATAGATGCATTAATTAAATAAGAGATATTGTGATATCCCAACAAAATATCCATGTTCCAAACATGGAACAAACTCCAATCTTCACCTGCAACTAACAACGCTATAAGAGGAGCTGAGCAAAGCGGTAACATAGCCAAACAACGGTTTGCTAGGACAAGGTGGGTTAGAGGCTTGGTTCAACAATACGGGAGGCATGATAAGCAAGTGGTAGGTATCGTAGTATAGGCATAGCAAAAGAGCGAGCATCTAGCAAGCAAAGATAGAAGTGATTTCGAGGGTATGGTCATCTTGCCTGAAATCCCGCAAGGAAGAAGAACGAGTCCATGAAGAAGACAAACGAACATAGACGAACGGGTCCTCACAAACGCGATGTTACCGGAACCAACCCGAAGAAGCAAACACCGGAAAGAAGCACACAACATAGTAAACAAACCACACATGAACATGGTATGATATGCGGGATGCGGTATGCGATGCATATGCATGATTAGCAAGGGAATGAAAGAACCTGGCCTCAATATGGAAATCCAAGAGTGTCACTGGAAAGGTGAGGTGATTTCGGTTGAAATCGATATAAAGATCACTGGAAACGGATGCACGGTTTGGAAATGGCAAGCAAAACAAATATGGCACCGGTCTGCGATATACAGCAAGTAGCCATCTAAATGCAACAAGATGAACATGCTACAGCATTCAAACATGGCAAAAAAATACATGGCAGGGATCCATACATCATGCTTGACAAAAGATGAACACTGAGCTACGGCCAATTCATCCATTAACAGGTTCAAACAAGCATGGCAAAAGTGCAATTGGTAAACAGATTTCAGACTTAGTGAAATTAACACTTGTCTGGAATTTCCGATCAGGTAACACACTTTGGAGCATGAAAACTATATGCTACAGGAACTTAACATGGCAAAGCAAGACATGGCATGGAGCTACTCAAAGAGCTTAACAAAAGTCCCTTAGTGACCTTGAGCCAAAAGGGATCAGAAAATACAATTGCAAGCATGTGAACATGGCAAAAACATAATCAGATTACAGACTTAGTGAAAAACTGGAGCATGCAAATCAGATATCAAGTAGGCATGTTTACGAGCTCGATGCACTAACTACAGAGCAAGGCATGACAACCTAAGCATACACCCATCAAGAATACATATCATATAAGCTAGGCTTGGCAAGAACAACAACATAGCATGCACGGATCAACAACAACATCCTCGGCAAAATCGCTAACAAGTAGACAATCTGCCAGGATTCACGGGATAGCAAAAATAGATCTCGATTGACTCAAGCTAGGGTGCTCCATAATTGCAAACAAAGACATGGATGGATAGACCGCCACAATATTAACAAAACATCCTTACCGATCATCCTCAAAAGAGGCACGGATCACTAGGAAAGAACATGAACATATGGCATATTGATAAAAACAGATCAAGGACTTAGTGTAATTGCTAAGTCCCTGAAATCAGCATTAACAAATGCACCACTTTGCAAGCTTGTGCTAGTCACCACACACATCACAAAAATACATGGTAAGCACCTCTGTAAAGATGGCATGGCATATAACAAAACTCATGTAGAGCTCATGGGCATATCATGCACACATTAATCATGGCAAAAATGACAAATAGCTATTTGGTGCAGCAGATCTGACAATTAACTCAAATAGCTCTCTTCCAACAGCATTTCGGGCATCAAGATGAACTCAAATGAAAATGACACAATGAGATGAAATGATGTACTCTCTGAGGCTAACATTTTGATATGCTACACGCGCAAATCGGAGCTACGGACGCAAAGTTACGATGCGATGAAGATGGGCATATGAAATCTGGAAATCTCGGGGACAGTGGAATATTACCTCCGCGAAAGTCAACGTGGGACGGAGGGATCCGGGACGGAGCGGATCGGGACGCGAGGAGGTTGTTTGGTTAGGCGGAGTGGTGGATCTGGTCCACCTTCCGGGATCTCGCAGGAGTGGAGGAAGACGCCGGCGAGGCGGCGCATTCCGGCGATGTCCGGCGACGAGGGGCGGCGCTGAGGGCGGCGGAGAAGATGGCCGGCCCGGCGAACGGCGGCAGGGTCGAAGGAGAACCGGGCGCGGCGACGGCGGAGCATGACGGCGGCGGGCGGCGC